>NC_133299.1:15322758-15582510 GCF_005239225.2 Populus alba | reverse complement strand
AAAAAAAGCAAGAGAGTGGATCAAATCGCACAACAAACTGCTTTTAAACCAAAACCAAACATGTTTGCTGCCATAGAAAAGATGACGCAAAGACACGAAATGAGCAAAGGGAACCGAAGTACTGCACATGTTCGAATTTATTGGAATCAATGCGCGAAATGTGGGAGGAGACATCATTCGGCTATCATCGAAGCTCTAAGCTGAACAGACGATGCTTTTAGGGAAGATTGAGAACGCGACTTTGCTCTTACCTTTAGCTAAAGATGTTATAGAGGAAAGGGAATTAACATTTGTATTTCTTTTTATTTCTCTAAATGTAATAAATCTTATCAAAAAGCATTAATGAAAAGGGCGTTGACCCATCTTCTTATGCAAAATCTGTCCTTAGTGAATATGATTCAACGCAAACAACAACTCAAAAGGCGAAACTCCTATAAGCAATGTGACAAAGAGAAACTATGTTTATAAATGTGGTGGCTTATTATTCGGTTCAACAAGAAAGGTGCATCCTACCCAATGAACAAAGCATTTTTATCACAATCATCGCATTTTTCTCTCATAATCCATTACTAAACCAGTATGTTAGAGCAAAAATGTTAAGAGCCAGAGATAGAGAGAGAAACGTCTACTAACCTGATGAAGCCCAAGCAGCAACTCAAAATTCCTGTCGCACCTATTAAACGTGGGGCCAAAATACACCAAATAAAGCAGCATCCTGTCCACTCGACCTATCCATCCTATTACATAGTGGATTTAACAAACGAGGATTCACGTGACGTCAAATTCTCTATCATGAAGGGTATGATAAGTGGGACTGCACTAGAGAAAGGCTAAGGGCAGTTGAAGGAAATGATTTATTTAATCCATTAGGGGCCGCTGAAGTTGTTTGGTGGCCTAAAATCGTAATTCCAAATAGTTCAGAGTGTCGGAGTTTGTTAAAGTATACCAAATGGAAATGTCTAAAAAACCCATCTTCGTTCCTACTATAACAAGAATGGCAGAAGTTATCCACGTTGATCCCATAATTGTTATTTACTCTTCCCAAGATAGCCTGACAGGTATCGGTCCTCAGCTGGTATGAGGTTGGACAAATGCTAGGATAAGGAAATGGCACGGACTGGCAATTGCTTTCTTAAGCAATACAAGTTCATCTTGAGATTGCTCTGATAGGACCAGTTTGATTACCATGGGAAAGGACTCAAGAGTTGGTGAGGGCTTATGCTTCAAAGTGGCGAGACAAGCTATCAATGGTACAACCTTCCAACTAATAGAAACGGAGATGGTGACATTGTTTGCAAACTATTTAGGGCCCCATAATTACGAGCCTTATGGGTAGCTCAGCCCAGCATTTCTATGATGTTGTGGCGAATTGCTGAAAGGATTGAGCCAAGGAATTCAAAGTGGGGAGAAATTGCAAGAGCCTATAGAGAAAAAGGGTTTTTTTTGGGAAATAAAAGGAATTGAGGTAATAAACTTAGAAGGCAGGTACCAAGGGAAAGAAAAAAACTACTAAAAACTTAACGCAAACACTTACCTCCCAAATCACGAGCATTAATTTCCAAACCCTCCATCCCCAAAAATAAAAATTCCCGGACGCGAATAACCAAAAAATTATACCAAATGAGGGATGAACGACAACCAGAAGAACAATTACGCACCTTGCCAATGACCTAAAGAGTCATATGCAATTGCTAAGTATTGGACGGAATAACTCCCTTACGCAACTACCACTATGCAACCACTTTTTTCCGCTAACTGGTACAACCCCGAGTTGATCTTGTGAATACGCATGCTGAGTAATAACGGTCAAGCAATCGAAAACTGCATAGCTTTTAAGAAGAGGGTATCACAACTTATCAAAATCAGATGGGTCACTTTTGAGATTGCCTAATGGAATTCAAAACCCTTTACCCAACATGTTGTAGTGTAGTGAGTGAATACTATGGAGGCTGTAGCAAAGGAGAAGGGTGTTAAAAGTGACCATTTGGCAAGCCTGTATGAGAATGTTGCCTACAATCTGGACATTTGGAGAAACCGATCAGAATATTACGTGAGGGAAAATGAATTTTGGCCCATTTCCATAAAAAGAAAGGCATCACTTGATGAATGGCCAAAAATTAAAAGTTTTCACAAAAGGTTGCGAGAATGCCTGACTTAGGAGAGCTAAAGGATTGAGGCTAAAAGAGATAATGAAGAGATCGAGATGATGAGAATCAAGGGAAATGTAGAGTCCAATCAACAGTAATAGGGCTCTCAAAATTGTTTATAACTAAGCCCTCATATGAAAACAAAGTAAGAGCTATGGAGTGATGCCTGGAGGATTTGAATGGTTATACCTCAGCTATAAAACTCCTTTGCCGCTGTTTACCGAACATGAGATAGAGTGGGCTTAACTCGAAATGGGTCGTTTGTTTCACACCTGAAGAACTAGAGAAACAAAGGAAAAGGCTAAAGGAAGGAGGTGTTGGACCTCGATAAAGAGTTTGAGGTGAATAAACCTGTGACTGAGGAAGAAACAAAAATGAGTTCCTGAAATTGATAAAGCATAAGTGAGTACTGTATAGTGGATCAGTATGAAGAAGACCTCCTGCCAAGATCTCCATCTGTCATTAATACTTGTCAACTCCGAGACGCATCGTAATGCTTTGCAAAAGTACTGAATGAGGCCTACGTACCCGAAGAATATTCGAACAAAAGACTAATGGAGGCATCTAGTAGGAGAGGATCCATACTACCAATTACTTATATTTCAACGAAAGAATGAACTTGACGCTAAGGAACTAGACATAAAAGCGCCTTATATGTCACGGTCCGGTGCAAATTTCGTCTGCATCGGTAAGGTTCTCATTTAACGGTTCGGCCCTTAATGTGTTTACCTAAGGCATATGCTGGATGAAATGCCGGTAAGAATCCTCTCACACATGAAAACCAGTGTAATGACGGCTAGAGCGACGATGGCTCACAAGGGCAAGTGATAGGGACAATTGAGGTCAAACTAAGGCTGTGGGTTCCACAAGTCTTTCTAGTAACCTTCAAGTGATGGATATCCCCCCTTTCCTATAACAATGTTGTTGATAGGAAGGTCATGGATACATTCCGCGGGAGCTGTCACCTGTTCTCGCTACATCAATGTTAAGAAGTACATTGCCAATGGTGTCCTAGTTACTGTTAAGCTGAGGAGACTATATCAAATGGTAAGAAATGTTGGCGGTTCCATTCATTGAAGCTGAAGATTGTAAGGATAGAAACCTTCATGCATTTGAGGTTGTGAATACTAAGTGGGTGCCCAAGAACAATGTGGTGAGGAAGCCAGAAATCTCAGAGGCCACCAAAATGGCCGCTAAAAGCTTTTTGAAACACGAGATTCCTTTCCTATATGACATTGAGAAAAGAAGGCTTGAATGGATGGATATAATCAAATTGAAAGCTGCAGAACAGAGGTTTAGGCTTGGATATAAGCCCAAGAAGGAGGATTACAAGCGAGCTGCTGGTGCAAGAAGGGAGAAAAGAATGGCTAGAATTGAAGGAAGGAAGCCTGAAGAAGAAAGCTTAGCCATCCCTCCAATCAGGATTTCGTTTCCAAAGGCCGCATATGTGATGCAACCTGATAAGGGACATGGAAACCTCCTTCAGAAGCTTTCTTTAATGAACATAAACACTCTGAAGGAAGATCAAGTCAAGGACCTTGCTGAGAAAATTGAATCCGAAAGAAGGGATGAAGAGCTGCCACAATTAACCATCCACACTTTGGAAGAAGTCACCGTCAAGACTTTTGTTCGAAAAACTAACCGAAGGAGAGAAGTTCCAGAATTGGGAGACCCAAGAAGCTCCATTGGTTTTTAAAATGTAATCAACAATGATTGTTGGATTATAATTTTATCTATGTTGTTTGCCTTTTTTTGTTTTTGTTTTTTTTTTTATTCATTGACAATCGAGGCTCAAGATGTCAATTGGATTTTATTTTGTTTTTTAGCCAATCTTTTGCTTTTAATGAGATCATACATCTTAAAAATTCATCTTGATGTCTTACTATGTATTTACACATCACTTTTCGCTTTCAGGAACCTCCACAACAATACCTGCACTTTACATTGAGAATGAATGACCAAACTTTAAAGAATATATAATAGTTGTAGAAGATGAGGAATGGGAGGAGAAAAATATATGGGAATTCATAAAATTAATAGAACAGCACGAACAAGCTTGGAGGCCCGCTAAAAAGGAACTTTAAACCATAAATGTAGGCAATGAAGAAATCAAACGAGAGCTGAAAATAGGGACTTTGATCACCCCTGAAGCGAAGAAAGAGTTGATTACACTACTCCGAGATTACATAGATGTCTTTGCCTGGTCTTACGAGGATATGGCTGGTTTGGATATAGACATTGTAGTACATAGGATACCGTTGGTGGAAGGATGCAAGCCGATTAAGCAAAAGTTAAGGAGAACTCATCCGGAGATCTTAATCAAAGTAAAGGCAGAAATTGAAAAACTATGGAACGTTGGTTTTTTGGAAGTAGTCAAGTATCCACAATGGGTGTCAAACATAGTGGTGGTACCATAAAAGGAAGGTAAAATCAGAGTTTGTGTGGACTTCGGGGACTTAAATCGGGCTAGCCCTAAAGATAATTTCCCTTTACCACACATAGTTATGTTAGTTGATAATACAGCACACAACTCCACATATTCCTTCATGGATAGGTTTTCAGGCTACAATCAAATAAAAATGGCGCAAGAGGATAAGGAGAAGACAACCTTTGTAACACCATGGGGAACCTTTTGCTACAAAATCATGCCATTTGGTTTAAAGAATGCTGGGGCCACCTACCGAAGGGCTATGGTGACTTTGTTCCACGACATGATGCACAAAGAGATTGAAGTATACGTGGATGACATGATTGCTAAATCTAAAGAGGGATAGAATCATGTCCAAATATTGAAGAAATTATTTGAAAGGCTAAGGAAATATAAGTTGAGGCTTAACCTAACAAAGTGTTCATTCGGGGTGAAATCCGGTAAGTTGTTGGGATTTGTGGTGAGTGACAAAGGGATAGAAGTGGATCCTGAAAAAGTAAAGACTATTCAATTTATGCCACCCCCTAAGACTAATAAGGGGGTGAGAGGTTTTTAGGAAGGTTGAATTACATTGCTCGGTTTATATCCCAATTAACCACGACTTGTGACCCGATCTTTCGTTTGTTAAGGAAGAAGAACCCTGGAATATAGAATGAAGAGTGTGATGAGGCTTTTAAGAAAATCAAGCAGTACTTGCTAAATCCACCTCTGCTTGTTCCTCCTATACCAGAAAGGCCATTGATATTGTACCTAACAGTAACCGAAACGGCAATGGGATATGTGCTTGGGCAACATGATGAAACTGGAAGGAAGGAAAGGGCCATTTATTACCTAAGCAAGATGTTCACGGAATGTGAGTCTAGGTATACTATGATTGAGAAGCTATGTTGCACACTAACATGGGCTACAAAGAGATTACGTCAGTATATGTTGTATCACACTACATGGTTAATTTCCAAATTAGACCCGTTGAGGTACATTTGTGAAAAGCCCTATCTATCTAGTCGATTTGCAAGATGGCAAGTTCTATTGGCCGAGCATGACATAGTATATATGACAAGGAAAGCCGTGAAAGGGAGTGTTATTGCCGATCACTTGGCTGACCATGCTATGGAAGATTATGAGTCGTTAAACTTTGACTTTCCCGATGAAGATGTGCTTGCAATCGAGGAAGAGAAATCAGATTGGTGGGTTATGTACTTTGATGGTGCTATAAATGTATGTGGTAACGGAGCTGGTGCAGTGATAATCTCTCCTGATAAGAAGCAGTATCCGGTTTCAATTAAGCTGCAGTTCGGGTGCACCAACAACACGGCTGAGTATAAAACTTGCATTCTTGGTTTAAAGGCTGCATTAGAAATGAACATCAAAAAGATAGATGTGTATGGAGACTCAATGCTGATCATTTGCCAAGTAAAAGGAGAATGGCAAACCAAGGAAGAGAAGTTAAGGCCTTACCAAGAATACTTGTCTAAGCTGGCTAGAGAATTTGAGGAAATAGAGTTCACCCATCTGGGAAGGGAAGGAAACCAGTTTGCAGATGCTTTGGCCACACTAGCATCTATGGCCAAGATAGACTTTGGGCACAAGTACAGCCGGTACACATCAATATCAAAAATAACCCAACTCATTGCTGCTCAGTCGAAAAAGAAGTGGATGGAAACCCTTGGTACTATGATATCATGAATTTCATCCAAAACCAGGCATATCCCATGGGGGCATTCAAAATCGACAAGAAGACCTTGAGGAGGTTGGCAATGGATTTTTATCTTGATGGGGAGATTTTGTATAAAAAAATCATCTGAAGGGACTTTGTTGAGATGTTTGGATAAATTCGAGGCAAAAAGCACGTTACAGGAAGTCTATGAAGGGATTTGCTCAACCCATGCTAGTGGACATGTGATTTCTAGGAAGATACAAAGAGTCGATTACTTCTGGATGACATTAGAGAAGGATTGCATCAACTATGTCCGAAAATGTCATAAGTGCCAAGTATACAGTGACAAAATCAATGCCCCTTCGGCTCCTCTGTTTAACTTGACATCTCCATGGCCCTTCGCAATGTGGGGAATTGATGTGATTGGACCTGTAAACCCAAAAGCCAGCAATGGTCATAGGTTTATTCTCGTGGCTATTGACTACTTCACAAAATGGGTAGAAGCCGGGTCATTTGCTCATGTGACGTAAAAAGTGGTGAAGAAATTTATTGAGAGAGATTTGATATGTCGGTATGGTCCATCAGAAAAGATTATAATTGATAATGCCCAGAATTTCAACGACAAGATGATAATAGAGCTCTGCACTAAATGGAAAATCAAGCATTCCAATTCTTCGCCATATAGACCAAAGATGAATGGTGCGGTAGAAGCTGCTAACAAGAATGCCAAAAAGATTATTTAGAAGATGGTAGTCACCTATAAGGATTGGCATGATATGTTGCCATTTGCCCTTCACGCATATCGCACCGCAGTTTGAACCTCAACAGGAGCCACCCCGTACATGTTGGTATACAAAATGGAGTCGGTGATGCCTTTAGAAGTGGAAATCCCATTATTGAGAGTGTTGTTAGACTCTAAGCTAGAAGAGGTAGAATGGGTAAAAGTTAGATATGAACAGCTGAATCTGATCAGTGAAAAGAGGATAGCCATAATCTATCATCATCAACTCTACCAAAGAAGGATGGCTAAATCATATGACAAGAAGGTTCGACCACGAGGATTCCACGAAGGAGATCTTGTACTGAAGAAAACATTGTCTTTACCTGGAGAAGATCAGAGTAAATGGGCGCCTAACTATGAAAGGCCTTACGTGGTGAAGAAAGCATTCTCAGGAGGAGCTTTGTTATTGTCTAGAATGGATGGAGAAGATCTAGTTAGGCCCGTGAATTCTGACTCTGTAAGGAAATATTACGCTTGATGTATTTCGTAATTTCCCAATTAATAAAATAAAGTCTGGCCATGAATTATCTTTGTAAAAAACCTTTTTTCTTCATAAAGCGCATGATCTCATAGCATTTGAAATATTTTACTTAAACAAACTCTTTTCTTACGCATAACTAAGAAAATGACTCCATCAATTGGAGAGAACCAAACAAATTTTAAACCTAACAGGTATTGTACACCACACTGGGGGCAAGAAAAATGCACATAGAGGTCCATAGTGAACCAAAGCCCAAAAGGGTATCATCATAAAAACTTCTGAATTTTTTATGAGTATTGCTAATTACATTAAAGGTTGCAGTTTTCATGAACAAAACCAAAAATTTTGAGTTTTTCTTTTAAAAATAATAATAAAGTACAATACTCAATGGAGCAAGAAAGGGCCCCATAAGGAACCAGAGAGGATATGAAGTATATTTCGGTTCATGAGAAAAGGTTGGACAAACAAATGGAAACAAGAGCTCGAAGAAGTTTACAACGAAAGGGGGACCTATGTTTCCAAGATAGGTAACAAAAACATGCATGTTATATTGTCATAACACTAACCTGGCAGGAAAGGAGGGACGAAGCCCAAATTAGTTCCAAGTTTTTGGGAATCACTAAGAGATAGAATCTCAAATCAACAGAGCTACGAAAAGAATATGAATTATGAACCAGCACTATTTCATTTCCTCAAGGTAAGATGTTTTCTTTTGAAGTTTGAGATGGGCAGGTCACCCGATATTGAGATCATTTCTTAGAAAAGCGTGGAGTTTTCTAAGAATTTTTAGATGGGCTAGTCACCCGATAATGAAACCATTTCTTAGAAAAGCGTGGAGTTTTCTAAGAATTTTAAGAGGGGGCCGGTCGCCTGATATTGAAACCGTTTCTTAGAAAAGCGTGGAGTTTTCTAAGAATTTTATGGGCCGGTCACCCAATATTGAGATTATTCCTTAGAAAAGCGTGGAGTTTTCTAAGAATTTTAACATGGGCAGGTCACCCGTTATTGAGACCATTTCTTAGAAAAGCGTGGAGTTTTCTAAGAATTTTAACATGGGCAGGTCACCCGTTATTGAGACCATTTCTTAGAAAAGCGTGGAGTTTTCTAAGAATTTTAAGATGAGCCGGTCACCCGATTTTGAGACCATTTCTTAGAAAAGCATGGAGTTTTCTAAGAATTTTAAGATGGGCCGGTCACTTGATATTGAGACTGCTTCTTAGAAAAGCGTGGAGTTTTCTAAGAATTTTAAGATGGGCAGGTCACTCGATATTGAGACCGTTTCTTAGAAAAGCGTGAAGTTTTTTAAGAATTTTGAAAGGGGCCGGTGACCCGATATTGAAATCGTTTCTTAGAAAAGCGTGGAGTTTTCTAAGAATTTTAAGATGGGCCGGTCACCCGATTTTGAGACCATTTCTTAGAAAAGCGTGGAGTTTTCTAAGAATTTTAAAAGGGGCCGGTTACTTGATATTGAGATCATTTTTTAGAAAAGCGTGGAGTTTTCTAAGAATTTTAAGAGTCGGTTGCCTAATATTGAAACTATTCCTTAGAAAAGCATGGAGTTTTCTAAGAATTTTAAAATGGACAGGTCACCCATTATTGAGACCATTTCTTAGAAAAGCATGGAGTTTTCTAAAAAAATTTAAGGTGGGCAGGTCACTCAATGATGGGTCCATATTCTTAGAAAAGCATGGAGTGTTTTCTAGAAATTTTAAGATAGGCAGATCACCTGATAGGGAGACCATTGTTTAAGAAAAGCACTGAGTTTTTAGCATGATCAGACAATTTATCTTTTCAACACTTACTACACAAAGCACTTGACAAGTTTTGCTTCGTAAGCATTGTAAAGAGGGGGCATCTGTTGTTACTCAATTTCGGACCCCCACGTGCTAGAGATGGTGTTCACCTCTTTTGAACAGAGTATAGGAGTTTAGCTCATGTTCGCCAGAAAATTGACAAAAGCACAAAAAAGAAATATTTTTTTTCGAAAGCTTTGTTTGAGCTATTTTCTGTTTTTGTTTTTATCCTTCCCCTTTGCTACCAAAACCATCAGGTTTTCTTAGGTTGATCAGGAGTCTTCATAATACTAAATTCGTTCTTTTTTTATCTGGTCTTTAAGGTTGAATAAATCCCTCAAAATTTGCACTAAAAAAATGGTTCTGCTGCTGTGGCAATTTTTTGTTCCAACTTAGGCTCTGATTCTGACTCGGTTTTGTACGATATCTGACCATCCTAGGTATATTCTGTCACTCATGACATGTTGAAAAATTAACGTACACCTTTATTAGGTCCTAGGGATCATTGTTCTTAGGGCAGATTCTCAGTCAAATTTGGATGCTCAGCATTGTTAGATTAAGAAACTTTTTGACCAACTAGATTACTGTCAGTTGTTGTTCGGTAAAAAGATTTTATCTCACTTCGACTCCTTCATCAAAGTTTGAATCCTAGATGCGTAGATGAATTTGAGCTTTTGAATCACTTGATTCCGATATTAGAGACTCAAGATGTTCCCGTTTGAATATCTAACGTGAAGGTAGAGAATTCTGCCACGAGAAGGATGTTGACCCGAGTCTGCACTAAAAAAACTCTATTTTTGGCCTAGTTTCTGTGATTTTTGTTCTTAGTTCATACTCTTAGTCATATTAGGATTCTCGGTATTCGTCAGTTTTTTAGTGTAGACCTGGAGATCCCTTTTGACGAACCAAATTATTGCTAGATTATGTTCTGTAAAAAGATTTTATCTTACTTCGACTACTTCATCAAAGTTATAGTCCTAGACACGTAGAATAATTTTGGCTTTTGAATCACTTGATTCCGATATCAGAAGCTCAAGATATTCCCATTTGAATATCTAATGTGAAGGCAAAAAATTCTGTCACGGGAAGGATATAGCCCAAGTTCGCGGGGCTGATTCGAAGGATATTTTTTTGGACCAAGGACTGAATCAAAAATTGTTAAAATGATGGATTGAATTAAAGAAGGATATTGAAAGCTAGAGAGAGGGCTGGATCATCATAAATGACAGGATTTTTTCCACACCGAATAAGAAAAATAAGACTTTGCAGCTGCACCCTCCATCTGATTTCTTTCCTTTTTTTTCACTGCAAATTCCTGTTGTTTTTCCTTTATCATTATGCCTGAATTTTGGAGCTGCAACCACGTTTTTTCTTGCCTCATTTCAAAGGGAGCAACTGACCCTATGGAAGGAAAGAAAATAGCCACACCCTCCTCTAAAACTGGAAAGAAATAAGACATAAAGCACCAGCATAAAATCATAATATTGCAGCTTTCTTTTGCGTTTTTTTACTGCAAATCAGTAGGGATTTACGTCCGAGGATTAATGCATTGAATCCTTCCTAAATGGAGACATATTTAGACTCTATATAAGCCCCTCTAATAACCTAACGGGGGCAGCAAAAAGAGAGCAGAAAAATAAGAGAAAAACGGAGAGAAAAAATAAAAAAATATATAGCAAAAGAGAGAGAAGGAAAACACAAGAGAGGCAGGCGACGGGGAAACCAGTCTTTTACCAGCACACAGCTAAAATATTTCATCCGCTTCAGCATCTCTATTTTCGTCCATCATTTACCAGCATCCAAGGAGGCACGCGTGAGCTGTGTCTTTCGGCCTTGGTTTCTATTTTCTGCAAACAGGAGCTGTAGTTTTTTTTAAAGGAAAACGCAAGAGAGGCAGGCGATGGGGAAACCAGTTATTTACCAGCACATAGCTGAAATATTTCATCCGTTTCAACATCTTTATTTTCATCCGTCATTTTCCAGTAACTAAGGAGGCATACGTGAGCTGTCTTTCGGTATTTGGTTTTTTTATTTTCTGCAAACAGGAGCTGCAGGTATAAGCCCCAATCTCTCCTCCTTTGTTATTTTTATACTACGCATTCGGTTGTAAAGTTGTTTCTTCCCTCTGAATAATTGGTTTCTGTTTTAGAAAAACCAACACTGGCCTATTATTTCTTTCATGATTTTTGAGTTCAGCTGCTGTCTATGTAAAAAGGGTTTGTCTTTCATGTTTAGGAACTTTTACATTTAGGGACTTTCCTTTTGTTTTCCTTACACCCGCTGGAGAAGAAATCAGTCGGCCTTAGTTTGCTTTTAGTGATTGCTCCCAGCTTTATTTTGTTCTTGCTGCCTGCGCATTGATTTGGCGTTGATTTTTTTTTTTTTTGCTTTAAGCTTATTATAAATCTTAGAATATATATGATGGCTTTCAGCTTTTTATTGCGATTTTTCTTTTGTGTTTAATTGCATTGCTTGTGTTTTCGATAAAACAAATTTTAAAAAGTTTTCTTATGTGTTGCATACGGCCAATACCGTAACATGTTTCGAATGTCTTTTTTTATATATACAAAAAATATTGGAAGTTTTTTTGAAAAATGTGTTTTCGCATGAATTTCTTAAACACAACAAAAATTGTTTTTTTTTTTCTTGCATTTTTGGATTTTACAACATGTTTGTGAAACTCCAAAGGGTATTGGCCAATATTCAAAAAAATATAAAAATCTTATTTTGGGTAGGGGGAATTCATCTATTATTCACCGCTAATGTTTGGATAAAGAAATCCTTAAAGAACGAATATCCAAAATATTATTGAGAGTAATAAATCCGCACACATCCTTGAAAGAAGCCTTGATTATAATCGAGGACATTTGAAAAAAAAAAATTTACTCCACGGTTTACGAGCCGTGAGAGTATAAAATACTAAAAAAAATAGGTTTTTTTAGCGCCCTAGATTTCTAAATTTTTTTTTTCGTCCCTCCTCCTTGCGATTTACGAGTCGCAAACTTTTGAAATACTAAGGGAAAAATGAGATTTTGAAGTACATGGAATCTCCTTGGATTTCTATCCTAATAAATTTTATTTGAATCAAACCTAGAAAAACTGATGGGATTAGAAAACACCAACACCATAGAATCTCTGAAAGACCAGTTAAGGTTCCTAATAACCAAAATATTAGGTGGCGACTCCTTTACACAAAAACCAAAAAAACCTGAAATTCAATCGAAAGTCGCAGCGACGTCGTGCTCCGCCGCGAGGGTGCGACAACGGCCAACCCTCTATCACCGTCATCCTCATCTTCAAGGCGCCAGGTAAGTTGCTATTTCCCTCCGTTTATTTTAATTACATGCTCCTGTAGAAAAACTAAAAAATGGTCAACCGGGTCAAGCATGTGACCTGGTTAGGCCTGCTGGGTCCAGCCCGGCCACATAGGCTGAGCTGGGCCCAGCCCAAAAAAAAAAGTAAAAAATATGTATGCATGAATAACAATAATGTAAATTTATTGATTTATTCATTGACGTTAGAGTCAGGAATAAAAATATCAATTTAAATTTATATTATTTTTATTCGTTGTATTTTATTTTATTTAGCTAGAAAAATTAAAAAAATATGTGCATGCGTAAAAATAAATTTATTTTTATTTATTTATTCACTGGCATAAGAGAATAAATGTTTAGCAATTGAAGACAAAACCAACAATGTAGTTTGCCTCAGGCAGAACGTTTAAGGGGTGATAATATCTTTCCTTTTACGTAACTAGTCTCTAACCATAGAATCTTTGTTGACTAGTTAGGGTTCCTAGTGACTATAATACTAGGTGGCGACTCCTCAAATAAGACATTTCCCCTAAAAGAACAAGATGGTAGATATCTGTTCTTTTTCTATAAATCGAGAATTATTTTTAGGGTTGCCTCAATGTCGGGTGCGATAATTATAATTGTTAGGAGAGGAGAGATAAAGAAAAATAAATAAAAGAAAGACCCATCGAAAACATATCAGATCACAATATCAACACACGTTGCACCAATAAAAATACGACACCACAACGCTTCCAGAAGGGTATTTGTGGATGTTGGGAGGCACCTCCGCCTCCCCTTCGGGTGATGTACATGCGCGTCCACCTTTTTCTTATTTAGCCATGTAAGAAATTGTCCCTAGGATTACTTTATAATTACAAAAAACCTATTATAAAACAACAAAAACGCCACTTGATCTTAAGCTTAAACAATTTGGTTTTAAGAATATTTTTGTTGTTATACTATGCATTTTAATTATTTATTAATTTTAATATTTGATAAAAATATAAAAAATAAAACACCCCTTAATACCATGTTTAAATTATTTACTTCTAATAATATTCTGGTCATTTTACTGTTTAAAATAAAAAATATTTATTTATACCCATTTTATTTGAAAATAATAAATGATTGTTGTAGAAAAACTTAAATACTCTCGGTGTTAATTTTTTTTTAACAGAGAAGCAAGAATATCATTATATTTTCCCAGCAAACATTTTTTTTTAGTGTAGAGCTCCAATCATTTCTCAAGAGATTTTACCTCTTTTTAATGCTAGATGAAATGATATATATATATATATATATATATATATATATATATATATATATATATATATATATATATATATATATAAAAAGAAAATTGAGAGATATTGATCAAGAACATGTTAGCATCAGGGAACTGGGACCGTCGCCTTTATCTTTTTGTTTTTTATTTAAAAAAAAAACATTATCTATTTATTAATGGGACCGACCGACTTTAAAGAGGAAAGGGTTAAAACTAGAAAAACGAAAAAAAGGTGATCAAGCACGTGGATCGCATGCAAGGTAAAAATTTGAATCAGAACGTGTCCAAGGTAACTGTCATGAATGGGACACCTGTTTGCTGTTCGTAATCCAGGCCGTTCAAATATTATCATGACCGTAACCATCGACAGCACAGACAAGAAAACAAGAAAATAAAAATAAATCATTAAACTGTTTTAACTTTCTCCAACAAATTAAATAAATAAATCAAAGAATATTTTATCAACAAAATAAAATTTTATTACACGTGTTTGTTTCAATGGTTGAAAAGAATGCATATTTCATTTATTATTTTATTGCAAGTGCCGGCTCATTAGAGAATCCCATAGCTCCAGTTCTCAAAATTATATGATGGTACAACCACAAGCACCTGCGTTTACATGGGCTTCATCCGTGTTTTTAATAAATTTAAATTTTTTTATATATTTTAAATTGTTTTAATATATTAATTTTAAAAAATAAAAAAAATATTATTTTAATATGTTTCGGTATGAAAAATATTTTGAAAAACAACCACAACCACACTCATGATTCGATGCATCGTTTGGGAATGCGCACCGCTTTACATAAAAATTCAATTTTTTTTAAATTATTTTTTTGATATGTTTTGGATAATTTTGACGCGCTGAACTCAAAAATAATTTTTAAAAATAAAAAATATTATTTTAATATATTTTAATATGAAAAATACTTTAAAAAAATATCACAACTATATTTTCCAAACATGTAATATTTTACCATGTAGAATTGCAATTCACGTAATTAAGTCAGTTAAAGGTAATAGGTTAACCTAATTTATTTAAAAATATAATTAAAATAATATTATTTAAAAAAAATTAATAGATTTTTGACCGGTTTGATGCATGCCAATTACTTCATTTATATTTTTCAACATAAACCCATCTAAATCCCGGTTATCCCGCTGAGATAATAAAGGTTTTTTAACATTGTGGAAAATAATTTTTTTATGAACTATATATATATTTGACCGCATTAGATAAGTAGATCGAGTTTAAAGGCAGAAAGGATGGTCTCTAGTCATAAAAAAGAAAGAAGAAAAGCTAAAATTAGGCCTTGATCAAAGGCAGTTTAAATCTTTCCAGTTCCTCTAGGAGACGGGTCGTTGATTGCTTATACTTTGATTTTTCTACATGAACTCCAACAAGGCAACATCCCAATCCTTTTAAAATTCGATTTTCTATTTCAAATATTTATAATAGCGACAACTACCCACTTCTTTAAATATATAACCTTTTTTATATTCTTTTCCCTTCCCAAAAAGAAAGCCCCTGCCTTTGTGTAAAATTCAGCTCTCGACACCAGCAGGAAACTATAGATAAGCCAATAAAAGCAGTTTCCTCGTGGACATTTGCTTGTATTTCCCATCTGTAATCTTCAAGAAACAAGCTTTTATAGAAAGTTTGTCTCTTTTTGATTTGTTTGATTTATTTCTTTTACTTAGCCTATAAGATTCCACTTTTTATTTAATTTGCATTTAGAATTATATTTCTGGCTGCCTTGTTATTTTAGGAAGGGAGAATAAAACTAAAAACTGGGTGGTTTCTTTTGGCTCGATCCATTGAATTTTTGAGTGAAAGATTGGATTTTTAGTGAAAAAATGAGGGAAAAGTTAGGATTTTTGGTTTGTGTATGGTTTTTGCTATGTGGGTTTTGTGTTGGTAGGTTTGTAGTAGAGAAAAACAGCTTGAAACTAACATCACCTGAGTCATTGAAGGGTGTTTATGAATGTGCGATTGGTAATTTCGGAGTTCCTCAATATGGAGGAACTTTAGTTGGTACTGTGGTTTATCCAAAAGCTAATCAAAAGGCATGCAAAGGGTTTGGTGAGGTTGATATCTCTTTCAAATCTAGGCCTGGAGGGTTACCTACTTTTGTCCTTGCTGATCGTGGAGGTTAGCTTCTTAAATTTCACTTCTCTGATTGCTTTTTATGTATAATTTTTATGGCGAGTAATAATTTGTGTGGAGTGAAGTTCAAAGTTTGATTGTACTTTTTAGTAGTATATTTGTTTTGATGATAAATTAATTGTGTGATAATTGTTAAATAGGTTTGATCTTAGTGGTAATTATGCTATATATGCCATGGTAGAGTAATCGGAATTTTTTTTCTAAGAGTAACTGGAATTTTTGTGTTGGTTTCTAGTTTTGTTTATTGGAAACTCGTTGGCTGATGGATTCTAATCATCTTTGTCTAACTTTACTTGGTTATTGAATAGGGTTCTGATAATCCTCACTTCTCTTCTATTACGTTGTTGATAGAACAATTCAGAAGAAAGCAGCATAATTAAGTTTAGAAAATGGACTCTATGTATTTATGAAATTTTGAACCATGCTGGTTCTCTACTTCGTTGTGAAAGTTATACCTTGATTCCGGAACCAAGTGTAATTTTATGTCTGGTGGTGATACTTTGGATCATATGCTGTCGTGTGTGGCTGATATTCCTGGGAAAATTAACTATGGTGTTCTTTTCTCTATGGAAGTGATCATGTTCTTATCATCTGCCTGTAGATGTATCTAAAATGTATGTTTTTGCAGATTGTTACTTTACCTTGAAGGCATGGAATGCACAGAATGGTGGAGCAGCAGCTATTCTTGTAGCAGATGACAAGGTTGAACCACTGATTACCATGGACAACCCTGAAGAAGATGATGCAAATGCTGCATATCTGCAGAACATCACTATCCCCTCAGCACTTATTAGCAAGTCCTTAGGTGACAGTATCAAGAAAGCTCTATCTGATGGAGAGATGGTTAACATGAATCTTGATTGGACAGAGTCTCTTCCACATCCTGATGAACGGGTTGAGTACGAGTTCTGGACAAATAGCAATGATGAGTGCGGGCCAAAATGTGACAGTCAGATTGAGTTTGTCAAGAACTTCAAAGGTGCAGCTCAGATACTCGAGCAGAAGGGTTACACACAGTTCACCCCTCACTACATAACATGGTATTGCCCACAGGCATTCATTCTGAGCAAACAATGCAAATCCCAGTGCATCAACCATGGGAGGTACTGTGCTCCAGATCCCGAGCAGGATTTTAGCAAAGGGTATGATGGAAAAGATGTTGTAGTACAGAATCTACGCCAAGCTTGCTTTTATAAAGTGGCCAGTGAAAGTAAAAAGCCATGGCTTTGGTGGGACTATGTGACTGATTTTTCAATCCGTTGCCCAATGAAGGACAAGAAATACACCAAAGAGTGTGCCGATCAAGTTATCCAATCCCTTGGTAAGTGATTGGCTATATAATATATGTATTCATGTCCACACTGTAGAAAACAACTGCTCTCTACATGTTGTTTGTCTAGTCAATTTTTTATAGCTGTTACTACAATTTTCTTGATCTTAAGTTACCTATTGTTTTCTTTTGGACGAAATGGTTGTCTGATTCTTCTGTTCAGAATAAGGCTTAGTTAATCCATTTGCTGCTGAATTGACTTCTGATGTTTTTAGAGAGCAGAGAAAAAAAAAAGCAGCTTCTGAAAGTGGTTGTTTTGCAAACTTAGGTGTTGATCTTAAGAAGATAGATAAATGCATAGGAGACCATGAGGCTGATGTGGAAAACGAAGTTCTTAAAGCTGAACAAGATACACAGGTTAGGTCCACCAAAATTTAATTGCTCCAAACTGATGTGCTGTCCGTACCTTTAAGGTTTATTCTTTGGTCAATCAGCTAACTTTCTTTTTTTGGTTTTTGAATTATCTATTCAGATTGGAAAAGGGTCTCGAGGAGATGTGACTATTCTTCCAACTCTTGTAATAAACAACAGGCAATATAGAGGTTTGAACTCAACATTCTTACTCTGATGTTAAGCTTTCTAATTGCTTGATGATCATTTCCAATCTGTACTTGTTACTGTTCTCAGGTAAGTTGGACAAAGGAGCTGTTCTTAAGGCGATATGTGCAGGTTTTGAAGAGACCACAGAGCCAGCCATATGCTTAAGTGAAGGTTATCTATCAGGCTTAATTTTACTACATTATGTTTCATAACTGCTGGCAGTTACCCATGTGTTCCTGTGCTGGTGTGCTAATTACTGTGCAGAAGATGTTCAAATTGTTTACCGACACTATAAAAGAGCACATTTTGCTGCAGTATTGGTTTTTTGGTGAAATGATGGAAGCAATTCCTTTTGGTGTGCAATTCCTTTTTTTGATAGACTCTTGTGAGATGGAAGTCATTATTTGCTAGTTTTCTTTACAGATGTAGAAACCAACGAGTGTCTAGAAAACAATGGTGGGTGCTGGCAGGACAAGGCTGCTAACCTTACTGCATGCAAGGTGTCTTCAGAATTTCAACATTTTGTTGGTATTATGTTTTTGGTGCATCCTTTCATTCTAAGTTTATTTTGGTCCTGGAATTTCATTGTTATAGGATACTTTTCGCGGTAGAGTATGTGAATGTCCTGTGGTTCAGGGGGTGAAGTTTGTTGGTGATGGTTATACTCGCTGTGAAGGTAAATTTCTTTCATGTAATCCTAAGTTTAGTTTTGACTCAAGTTTAGGAACATCCCTGTTTTAATTCTGTGAACATAATCTTTTTGCTTGTTTGTTCAACAGCTTCGGGTTCTTTACGTTGTGAAATTAACAATGGAGGATGCTGGAAGAAAACTCAAGATGGCAGGACCTTTTCTGCTTGTGTTGTGAGTCTTGAATTTGATGGAAATTATCCAGCTTACTGTTTTCTCGCTCACATACTTAATTTGATTGTTTCGAATGTGACTTATTCATTGGTTCTCGGATGGGTTTCAGGAAGATCATTCTCAAGGTTGCAAATGTCCTCCAGGATTCAAGGGTGATGGAGTAAATTCCTGTGATGGTACTCTTCCTGCTTTTCTTTGTTATTGTTCCAACATTATACTATTTAGTGGAATGCAGTTTTGTGGGCTCAACTGGGTTATTCGTAATAGCTCCTTGAACTACTATTATTATTTTAAGTTCCAGATGAAGAATTTTCCTCCGTGAAGATTATGCAAGTTTTCATTGGTAAAGTATTAGATGAACAAGTACAAGATTCTGTATTCCAGTTTTATGAAAACACATTTGATGTAACATGCATGCAGTTTCTTCCAGTCCAAAATGTTTGTGGAACCCATTCATTGAACCTTGTCATCAATAAATAACTCAACAGCTTTGGTTTCTTTTTAGATGATTTGAGGAAATATTTTTCTATTCTCATTTTAAATTTCCATGCATTTTATCAATTGCAGACTGGTTCTTTTCCATTAGGATATGAGTGCACTTGCTCCTTTATAAATTGCAAGCATTATGTCATTTTCTTTTGTTTGTGAGACGAAGTAGATTATGAGGCACTCTTCAAACATTCTCTTTTGGCTGTTTCCCAGATGTGGATGAATGCAAACACAAGCTGGCCTGCCAGTGTTCAGAATGCAAATGCAAAAATACCTGGGGCAGTTATGACTGCAGCTGCGGTGGTGGTTTATTGTATATGCGAGAACATGACACGTGCATAAGTGAGTATCCACTGAGGTTTTTGAATAACCTGCTCTGTTATCCAAACAATCAACTTGCAACTTGCAGCTGTGTGTATGCACAGGCATGCTTCAAAGTCCTCATTTTGAGTTTTTCAACTGCGGTGCAATTTTTCATTTTAAATTGGATGCTTCGAAGGATGTCAATTTCTAGCATGATGAACTTCGCAGTGAAATATATTTTCAGTTTCATCAATTAACATAGAAGCTCAAATCTTAGTGGAACCTATTTCTAAAACTGGTAGATACACCTTGTACCTTATGAAGGTATTGCATTTCAGTTCTTCTGTTTTAGCCACGGCATATCTTAAAAGTAATCTCCAACTTCAACTCAACTCTAGAGTTGGGACTAGTTTTGGTTATTGGCTCTTGGAATCTTCTACGCTAAATGGGATCATCAGCATTCCACAATACATTTGCTTCTGTCACGTTAGCCTCCACTGATTTATGTTTTACAATGATTTAGGTAAAGCTGCTAACACAAATTACAGCTGGAGCTTTGTTTGGATTATTATTCTTGGCTTGGCTGCTGCTGGTGTTGCTGGATATGCAATTTACAAGTACAGAATCCGGGTATGTATCTTAAATTTTGTGCCATTCCTTATTTTAGCTTAAATGTGGAAAAACACGCATTTGGCATTTGTCAAATCTTAGCAATCTCGATGGAACATGACAAAAAATGTCTGTTCTTCTTGTGTGTGCACGTGTGGTTTTTTTTTTTTTTTTTTTTTTTTTTGGGGGGGGGGAGTGGGGTGCAAAATCCTTGCCGAAGTACATGCTCAAGCATCATTGAGGACCCAAGTTCCTAGTTGATTTAAATGATTTCGCATCATTCAAGGAAAAAAACAGATGCTTGCCAAATGAGTATTTTGAGCATGAAAATCCGGACACAAACAAATATCAAGAATTTGGATTTGGTGGTGTTGAGATACATCTGAAATTATTGATTAACAGGTCTAGTTTTAATGCTAATAACAGTGAGAACTGAATTTTATCTTTATGAATGTGCACACAGAGATACATGGATTCAGAGATACGGGCTATCATGGCACAGTATATGCCATTGGATAGTCAAGCAGACATCCCTGTTCATCATGCTCCCCGTGGGGACATCTGAAGGTGAGCTAGTGAGATGATGTGCTTAGGCATCGAGTAAAGAAGCAGCATCTCCAAATTTCGAAGGGACCTTCAGCTTCGATTTGGCTTGTAGCTATTTCAGCCAGCACGCTCCCATTCAGTCACACGTATATGTAAATTAATATTACAAGTTTATTCCATGGAACACAGCACATTTTCAATTCAATGTAAGAAGCGTTATGGGATTCAAAATTTTAGGCCATCTTGGTTGCATTCCAGTTTCTTGCTGCCTAGGTTATCAAGGATTTTTCCTTAGTTTCTAAAACTAATTCAAGTTGTCCTTCTAGCTGAGAGTGATCATAAGTCCTGTGAAGGTGGGCATTTTACATTGTATGGCTTGGATCTTAATAATAACTGTTTTTAGATCAATTTCTCTCCAGGATGTTCAAGGTAGCTATGAAACTGTTTCGTCTTAGCGTAGTTGCATACGCTATTAGCTTTATTAGCTACCAATGATTTTAACTGTACACCGGTAACTTCAGAGCAGTCTTCCTGCTGTCTAGAAATTATTAAATCACTTACTTCTGCAAGGTCCTCCCAGGAAAATGATAACACTAAAATAGCGTATTGGAGGGAGAAAACAACACGATGTATCCGCCAATATAACTAAACAACACGAAATGAACAAATATCAATATAACCCTGTGGCATTGGAGGAGAAAACACCAGTAATTTCAGCACATCAACGGGGAAATATCCGCCAGATTATTGCAACTTTCTCCCATACCCTAGCAACCCAAACTAAAAGTAGACAAAAAGCCATAATCAGTAACCTGACGCTCCAGAATCAAGCAATGTTTTCTGGGATCCCATCTTTTTTCTTCCAGAGCTAGTAATGTCGTAAACCTTCCACCTGGAGGTCACAGGAGAAGTTAATTTGATCAGCTACAATACAGAACAATGGAAGACCAACCTGGCAGCAAACTTATCATTCTAGGCATAGGTTAACAACAGCAACTTGAGTATTTTTATTTATTAAAGAAAATGCTGAAAAAGAAAATGGAGATTCATATATGATGAAGTTTTGCATCACGACAATAGTTGTTCAAGAAAAGATGAGGGTTGAGAGGGAGGGGAGAAGAACAAAGATAGCATGCAATCCAACTAACCAGTGGAACAAATACATCAATTTTCTGCTCCATGTCCCAAGTCTGACCCCTTACTCTGCTTACCACCCACGGCGATCTTATATAGATAGAATGCAACCACTGCACCACTGAAAAGCAATGCCAGTTATCAGAAAATCAAATGCACACACAACGAGATAAATACCACTATAAATAAAATGCTTGACATAGAGCCTACAAGCATCTGAAAATGGAGATACTCGTGTCCTCTTACTGTACTAAGATAAGTCTATGTGGTTTTATGACTCGGAGCAAGGCAAGTGTGTGAATGACCATGCACGCATGCAGCAAGACAGATTACGGATATGCAGCTTTCAGAAGGTGGCTTTGACTAATTAAGATGAAGAAACCAAAAGGTATAACCTTAACAGTATCAGAAAAGTATAAACTGAGAGATGCTACAAGTAAAAAACTTGGCTAGACTGAACCATAACCAATACCAGATCTACCATGAGTTCATAGGCGTGAGATGAGCAATGGTTCCTGGTCTTGGATTGAGACTACTTATGTTATTGGACCTGTGTAAATTGCCCAATGTTATTTTGTAAGACGGTACATTGTGTATCTTGAGCAAAATTGCACTGGATGGCCTAGGATATTATACATGCAGATACCAATTCTTGTTTCAATTGAGATCGAACAATTTTCTTCAAAGGCTGCATGATGCAACTCCTGTGATGCACTCTTAAGAGAATTGAGTGGCAAATCACAGAACATTTCCTCAATTTTAACCTAGAATTTCCTGAACCTTTCAAACCAAATCAAAGTTCAAGTGCTCTAGCACCTTGTCTAATTGTTAGTTTAGACTAAAAAAAATTACTTTTACCAGCGACCTTTCCATCCTCACTACTAAGGTAGAAAATGAAATATGATAGCACAAAAAAATTAGGGAACAAGGAACCTGACGAGGGTTGCAACAGGAGTAAAAAATGAACCTCCCTGCAAAACAAAAATGTTTAGACTGTTAGAACTTTGAAACACAATAACAAATACATAATACAGCAGATAAAACGGGAAAGATGACATGGCTGTTTAAAGAACCCGTACCCGAGTCATTATGATTCTAATGTCCCTAAGAAAGATTATAGCCACTATTGCTGCAGGACCAAACACAGTAGTTAAAAGCTTGAAGTCAAATATACAACAGAAGATATGTACAAGTATAGCATAAGTTGTAGAGAATAAAAAAATAAAAACCATGTAAGAAAAAAAGTGATCAAGCAATGGCCTGAAATAATAGCTATCCTTTCATCCCGAAGTAGCTCACACACTAATATTATCAGAAAATATAATCAAAATAGTCAGCCTGATGACTTAGAGCATGGAGGAAAGAATGCCCCAAAGCAGCAAAAACATGTACTCACAAAACCTGAATGGTTAAAATATGCAATAGAAGCAAAAACTTATAGATGAGGAAGAGCTAAGCTAGACACTAAAGCTCTTGTCTACGGTGCCTTTTAAATTTTTAACTTAACCCTGATCTCTCTTTGTTATGAACCTGCAAGTGAATCCAAGCATTTCATCCTTATGCTTTGAGACATTCTACACAAGGTGCATGCTGTTAAATTCATAACTTAACGGCATCCTTTGTTATATATGATACCATATTCCAAAACTTGTCCAAAATGATCCAACTATATAACTAATAAGAAACAGAAAGCAGCCTTCCTAAGCTCATATAGTTTAGAAGCTACCAACAGAAAGCAATTTGAGATTTATTCTTTTTATATGTCTATGTTTTATTATAGAATAGAACCACATACTAACCTGCCTGTCCTTTCAAGGCCAAGGAATCTGGCTCTCCTCTTTTGTAAGATTTTAAACTTGATACGCTTAAAGCCAGAAGTGCACCACCAAGAATGACACCAAACCTAATGGAATTGATGCTGCCTGACAGCATGAAGGAGAGAAATCCAGCAGTAGCAAGTAATAAACCTGTGAAGTGTAGCAATAGCATGAAAAACAATGAAGCCATTTAAAACAGAGAATACACTAAAAGGCAATTGCACAGTTAAGAGAAACCAATGTAGGGGTCGGGAGAGACAATTCAACAAAACCTTTCCCAGCTCATCCATATTCAGTTAGCATTATTAAGGGTCGTCTAATAGAATAGAGCAGAAGAGCTTGCAACCGTAAATTGACAGTATATTGCAACATTGTTATATCTATCATGTTGTTACTCCTAACAAATTCTAATTTATGACAGAAACCTCATTCAACAAAATTTTAACAAAATGAGTTCCAGTGGCGCACTAGTCATACCATATGGTATTCCAACATGGAAATCGCGGACTTTAGAAATATCATTAAAATCATCGGTTGAAGAAGATAACGTTTCCACAACCTCCTTCACTGGTTCTGGAGAATTCTCTGTAGCTGCTACAAGATACTCTATACTATCTTCACCAAGTTCCTTTGCTAGCTCACCCAAATCCTTCTTTGCCTCCACTGCTTGAATCTTTAACTTCTCTGAAGTTTCTTCCAAAATAACCATGGCTTTCTTTGAGTATATCTCATATGCTTCTTGAGAAACACTTTGCAACCTTAAAGCTTGTTCTTTGAAAGATTCTAGTGTCTGCTTCCATACTTCCTCTGAGTCTTCACCCTCTAATTTTTTATCTTCACTTTCCTTTTCCACTTCAATCTCTGAATGCTCCTAAACATTGCCAACAAAAAAAATATAAAAGATGATCCAATTGCATCTCATTTCAATTCAGCTATTGAAAAGAACCCATTTTAAAAATCTCTCTTGAAATGAAATTGCAAAGAGAAATAAAAAGCTTTAAAATTTGGCACAAACAAGATGGGATTGCTCAAAATACAAAACCAAATCAAACCATGAAAATTCGATGTTAATCAAACAGCACAGCTTTCTCATGTTCAACAAAAAGCACTAACACCCAACACAAATTCAACATTCAAAAAAGGGAAACCCAATTGAAAAAACACAAAAATCACTCAAAAAGAATTCAAGAATTCAAATTTCAAATTTTCAGACGGTAGATGAAATTAAAAGAAAAGGAATTGCAATTCTTACAGAATCCTCGTGAGCGCCAGCAAATACCACAATTTGTCGGTTCAACGAATTCCCAGAACGAAAACCAACGCCAACACCAAGCCCTTTTGGGACAAAAGCCCTTGGAGACTCAAAAGACAACCTGTGACCGCTAGGTTTAAGCAATAGAGATTGAAACTTTAAGGATGGAGCAAACATAGCCATTGAAGAAGATGAACAAAAAGATGGCCTTTTTGTTAGCAACGAACTACAACCAGAAGATAACAACTCCATTGAAAAACTCAGTCTCTTCTTTTACCCTTCTTGTTCAGAGAGAGAGAGAGAGAAGTCTAGGTTTTTGAAGCGAGAGTCCCGAGGGGAAGAAGAGAAACGAGGGTTTTAGCAGTGGGATACAGTTTTCCTACTTCCTTTGCCTTCGGACTAGGAATCATGTAATGTCTTGGTTACACGTATTGAGAAATGTTTGCATGAAATTTACTCTAGTCCTTATATTCTTAACAATATTTCACTTCTCCCTTCATATTCATAGATAAGAGTTTTTCAAGGAGAATAATAGAATTATTCTATATTATTTTCATTTATTATTTTTATTATCTTTCTCCTTCAATTCTAATCATTTTCAATGAGCAAATGCTCTCTGATGTGTAGTTGTTGAAGCAGGTTTTTTTAGAATGATATTAAACATGATAAAAGATTTTGATAACCACCCATATCGAATTCTCAAAATAATTTTTTCATAATAATTTTTTTAAATAATGCAATTTGTTTTCTAGCCTTTAATAATTTAAATTTCTTTTGTGCTCCATAGCATGTGCACAGAGATTCCTGCTGGAGGAGGAGCTTATTTGAAGAAGGGAATAATAGAGAGCGCAGACGGCAAGAAAAGGATTGGATGCAATCGGCATTCTATTGTTATCATTTATTTATTTATTATTATTATTATAGATATTATGCTACGGTTATACCATTAGTAGTTGTAAAATTAGAAAATTAAAGTTAATAGTGTCGAAAATTAGAGGAGTTAATAGCTTTAGAGTGTGTTTGAAAATGTGATAATATTGTTTTTAAAAGTACTTTTTATTTAAAATATATTAAAATAATATTTTTTTTTATTTTTTTAACATCAACATATCAAAACATTTAAAAAAATTAAAAATTATTCAAATTTTTAAATTTTTTTTTTAAATATTTTTAAAACACAAAAATAATACAACTTTTACTCCGTAACCGCAGTTCTTGTAGTCTAGATTTGAAGGCAGCGTAAACGTTATTGTGTAAACCGCTAGCAATGCCATGGCGTGTCAAGATTTGTTGGGCATTACTCTGGCCCAGGATATACAATTGATAAATCATGAGCTTCAAATGTCCAGAAGTATTGGGCCCTGATGGGCCATGTTTTGGCGTTTTATGGGCTTCTGTTGAGTTCATGGATATGCCCTCTCTGCCTCTCCAAGACACGTCAATAGAAGTATAGAACTATGAAAATGCTTGGGCCTCTTCAAGATTTTTCCAAAAAAAATGGTTACCAAGTGACTGTAATTGTTGTAGGAAAAGCTTTTCAATCATGGAGGGCAAATCGTATCCTATTTGATAAAAAATTATAATTATTGGAATTAAATAACTAATTAATCACCATTGGCAAACCACAACATCATTTAATTAAAAGGGCCTAGAAAAATTAAAGTGCCTCCAAAATTATAGAAAGTGAGCGAGTTGATGTATTCCTGTTTCCTTTATTATTTTAATTTGGGATAGAAACATTGTTTATAAGAAAAGTGAAGCACCTTTATTTTCTTTTCTTTTCCTTACTTTTCTTTTTTAAATTTAATCATCGAATTAGAATCGAGCATGGTAAATTATTTCTATTGACTTTGTATAGGTACTCGTCGTGCTAGAGAAGAAACCTTATGCTTGATTTGGTAAATTTAAATTCAATTTTGTTAAGTTTTTTTTTTTCTTTTTCTATTGAGTCCTTCCAAGTTTTTTTTTTTCATTTGATTGTTTTTGCCACTTGTCTCTCTTTTTTTTTTCAATTTAATCCCTTTACATTAGGTTTGTTTAGAATCAACCATGATAAGTTATTTTGATTGGCTTGGTATAGGATCTTTGTGATATAAAAAAACATATTTGACACTTAAATGATGCTTGATTTGGCAAAAATCAAATTTAGTTTTATTGAATTTTTTTTTTGTGTAGCTAATTTAGTGAGTAATTGATGAATTTTTAAATAGAAAAAAGAAGAATGTTGAAATGGGAAAGGTGAGGAAATCACATAGCCAATCTAGAATTCATGCAAAAGATCATTTTAGTTTAAAATTCTAATTTGTTGATTTTTTTAGTTTTTATGTTAAAGAGAATCTCATTGAAAAACAATAAAAAAGAGAGAATGTTATTAATTGATCACATTCTGACAATTAAAATGAACAATCTCGGTATTGATGAATCTATATTTATTTTAATTATATATATTTTTATATCAATTTAAGAACCCATGACAAAAAATATATGTTTTTTTTCAATGGAGTTTAAATTATTTATTTTCTAAAAAAAAAAATTTTATTGTTATGTAATTAAATAAAAAAAATTAAAGAGCTCCCATAACATAAGATCAAATAGCTTAAATATGCACTTTATCTCAGCTTCCAACTCAATTTTTAGTTGGAATCATCATATTTGTTATAATTTATTGACATATGTAATTTTTGATTTATTTTAATGAATGCACGTATAAACTTTTTAGTTTGTAATTTTTTTTTTTAATGGTAGAAAAAGTATTACAATGCCGGTGCCCTTTTTATGTTGAGAGAAAAATTGCTCCATCCCACAACATAGACAAGTAACAAAACACTTTAAATCGGTGTTATCATACCCAATGTAACTTAATGGGTTAACTCGGTAACTTATCAGCCTAAGTTTCATATCAAACTAGATGTTAATGACTTGATCAACTTGATCAACTCGATTAAAATTTAAGTAGAACTTGGTTTGATTTTTTAAAAAAAACTATGTTGTTTTAATTTTTTTAAAAATTACTAAAATAACATTGTTTGGATTAACATGCTCAACATTTAAACTAGGCCTCGAACCAGGTCATGATCCAGGTCAAAGTTTATAACTCCAGGTTAAATTCCACCCACAGTTGATATTAGATCTTTCAAACAATTGGGGTGTTAATCATGACAAGCTAGTAGACGAAGCAAAGGATGATGTTCTTTTATTACTTGTGATTTAAGGGTTGAAGATGGACATCATGTTAGAACTCGATCGAAACATGAACTGCATGCCACAACATTGCCGGGATATATAGACTTTTTTCAAAAAGGCCATGGATTCTTTTACAAGGGCAATCGATGGGGACAACAAGAACTACACAAGTCATAATTTGGATTTACCAAAGATTTTAGATCTATTTGTAGATACTATTAGCATGATAGCCCGCCATCCACGCCACCCATCCACCATCCATGGCAGCTCCACGAGAAGCACAATTAATGCACAAATTTTCTAAGCATAAAAAATTACATCGGGAGGAGGGTTTGAGGTGTGGAGACCGGAGGGATCAATGGAGTTTACAAAAGGGATCTCAAATCTCCCATTCCCCTTGTGAAAAGGCCAATCAAGTGTTTAATAAAATGAATTTTAATGTCATTTTTATGAAGAATTTACTAGAAGAAATGGTAATATATATATATATGTTTTTGTAGTAGTTAGGAAGAGTTTTTAAATCATGTAGTGCAAATTGTATCCCATTTGATAAACAATTATAATTAATGGAATCAAATAACTAATTAATCATGGATGGCAAACCACAACATCATTTATTAAAAACACCAAGAAAAATAAAGTACCTCCAAAATAATAGAAAGTGGGCAAGTTGATATATTTTTGTTTTCTTTGTTATTGATATAATTAAAAAAACTTGGGATGGAAAAACTAAAGAGTGAACAACCTCAATGTCTTTTTTTTATTTGTTTTTTCATCACTTGACTTTTTTTTCCCTTCAATTTAATTATTTTATATTAGATTGATTTAAGATTAGACTTGGTTATTTATTTATGTTAGCTTGTTATAGGTATCTTATGGTGTCAAAAAAACAAATCGGATGCTCGATTGATGCTTGATTTGGTAAATTTAAATTTAAATTTTTTTCTATTTGAATCCTTTCATGTTTTTTTTCTTTTGTCATTTGATTTTTCTTGGTCACTTGATTTTTTTTTTTAAATTTTTATTAATATTAATTGATTTAGGATCAAGCTTGATGATTTATTTTTGTTGGCTTGGGATTTCTCATAGTGTCGGAAAATAAATTCAACATTTAGTTGATGCTCGATTTGAGAGAATCAAATTTAGTTTTGTTGATTCTTTTCCGATTAAATCCTTTTATGGCCAATTTAACAAGTAATTGATGAAGTTTTCAATAAAGAAAATAAAAGAGGGGTTGACATGGAAAAAGTAGGGAAATCATATAGCAAGTCTAAAATTCATGCGAAAAGGTCATTTTAGTTTAAAAATTCATTTTGTTAATTTTCCAATCCTTGGGCCGAGAGAAGAGAGAGAATCTTGATAAAAAAAATGAATGAGAGATTTCAATGGAGTTTAAATTATCTTTTTCCTAACATTTTTTTTATTGCTAAATAATTAAATAAAAAAAGATTAGAAGAGCTCCTCACAACATGAGATTAGATAGCTTAACATGCATTTTATCTTAGTTTTTTTGACTTAATTTTTAGTTGGAATCAATAAATTTATTATTATTTATTGGCCTATATAATAATTCTTGATTTATTTTATTGAATGTATATATAAAATTTTTAATTTGCAATTAAAAAAAATTTTTTTTGATGGTAAAAATAATGCTTCCAATGCTCACACCTTTTTTTTATGTTGAGAGAAAAATTGTTACATATCACAACGTAGTGTAGAGAATCAAACTAGTTATTATGATGTAAGATGATACTTTTTAAAAATAAAAAAAATATCATGATAATTTAAATTAATATTATTAAACCTGGTCTAATTTAACAGGTCAATTCAATGACTTGTCAATTTAAATTTAAATTGAAATGGATCGAAATCATCCAGTCGACCAGAAATTCAAATAAGACTTTGATTGAATTTTTTAAAAAAATTATATCATTTTAGTTTTTTTTAAAATCCTTAAATAAAGTTTTTATAAATTAAATAACCCAACTTGTAAATCATATCTTGAACTGAATAGTCCGTGTTTATAACTATTGGTGAAATTCCACCAACAAGAGATATTATATCTTTCAAACAATTGAGGTGTTAATTATGACAAGCTAGTAGACGAAGCAAAAGATGATGTTCTTTAATTACTTGTGATTTAAGGGTTGAAGATGGAAATCATGTTAGAACTTGATCGAAACATGAACTGCGAGACACGGCATCGCCAGGATAGACTTTTCGAAAAGGCCATGGATTCGTTTGCAAGGGCAATCAATGGGGACAACAAGAATTACACAAGTCATAATTTGGATTTAGCAAATATTTTAGATTTATTTGTTGGTATTATTAGCATGATAGCCCGCCATCTACGCCACTCATCCACCATCCATGGCAGCTCCCCGAGAAGCACAATTAAAACAAAAATTTTCTAAGCGTAAAAAGTACATCGATAAGAGGGTTTGAAGTGTGGAAAATGGAAAAATAAATGGAGTTTATAAAAGGGATCTCAATTTTTTTATTCTACTTGTAAGACTAAGAAGTCAATTGATTATTTAATAACCTGGTTCGAAATTCCAAATAAAATTATAGTGGTAAGACCTGGATTAGCATGATGGATTAAACCCAATAACTTCGAAGATTTTTATTGGTTCAAGTTGGAAAAAAAAAGAAAAAAAACACTACCATGTTAAAAATTCAATTTAACATGCTGATCTAATTGACTCGAGCCTGATCGAGTCAAGGTCTAACACTCAATTCATTGATTTTTATTTAAAAAAAATTTAATTAAAATAATATCATTTAAAAAACTTAAGTTGATCAATGATCCAGGATACAAATCTTGCTCTAAGTTGATTTATTGGTTAGGCTTTAGAATTATGGGTTAAAGTAAAGAGTAAACCGTGAACCAAGCGTCTTTTCTAAGGGATTTTCTTGGTAGGATGATTGTTGTATTCAATTCCTTTTCCCTTGTTTGGTAATTGGTATATACCTAGAAAATCTCAAATTCACTAAAACGTGAGAGAAATATCATATTTGTGTTAGAAGTCCGGAGTTCTAAAATATACTATAATGTTATTTTATAACTGCTATTGTTATATATCTTTGATCATTTTTATATTAATATTAACGGCAGTTATAGCTATATAATAAGTTCGTTGAAGAAGAAAAAACTTGATTAAACATGCGTGTGTGTATATATATATGTTTTTTTATCAAGATTCTATCATGTATCACGTATATATGTGGTGATCTTGCAAAATATTTATTTTCTACAGGAATTATGACAATTGTCTGGAACGTCATTAAAACATTTTCTTACAATTATATTTGATTAAAAATACCGGTATAAATATCGAATAATCGCGACTAAAATCTCATATCTGTGGCAGTATTTTTCTTTTGACTAAAATCCCACTATTCTAGGGTAACTCTTGCTCGCCACAGCTACGTGTTTTTCTCATCAAACCCATCATTTCTTGGCGGGTAAAATCTATCTCAAGACCTACCTTCATACTCGAACATAACGTGAAAAACAAATGTTAATTTGAGTGAACACTCAAAGGGCGAGCTCGACGAGGCCGGTGAAGGTGGGTGGAGAGTATCGAAGTGGAGAAAAATGCCAGAAGAAGGAGGTTTTTTGATTGATGTCTTGCAAGGAAATCTTATACGACAACTGGGTTGTTAGAATACGAACAACAGTAGAGAAAACATTAAAGAAACAGAGAGGAATTTGGCCACATTCAACACATGGATCTTTGAAAACTGCTACTACGATTTGCCTTTTTTCTTGTACTTTGTAGTCTAATCTTGGACAAGACAGTACTGCTGCCTTAGCTACGGTATCTTATATTATCATGCCTCCATTGAACAGTGTAAAAAAGGAGGTGCAGGTCTCTGTCCCTCTCCTGTCTTGATTACTACCATTTCTGATCCTGTTCTTCCTCCATGTTTTCTCAACCTGGGAGTGTAACATCCCTGTTAGAAATCTTAGGGCCCTTTCAGTTTCTCAACCTGGGTTTTTTTTAATATATATATATATATATATATATATATATATATATATATATATATATATAGTGTCCGACTTGGTAGTGCAAGGAGGTGTAGTTGAAATTCTGTCTTGTCCCTACTGTCTGAAAGTGTTTGATTGGTCGAAATTCTGAAAAATTTTATTCTTTGATTATGAAAAAAATTATAATCTGTTTTTTCTTAAATATATTTTTTAAAAATAACTGTAAAAGCTATTATATTATTGAACAAATATATATATATATATATATAATATTCAAATAAAATGAAATTTATATGGCCTGAATATTTTTTATATATATAAAAAACTATTAGGAAACAAATTTATTAAGCTATACTTATGACATTAGTTCGGTGGAGATATTAGATTCAAGACATGGATTCTACACATGAATGATCGTAAACGATAAAAGATAGCACTCCCCGTCACTCTTTGGCTTAATTCTACGTTTTTGGTTTTCATTTGATTTTATTAATTATGGTGCTTGATTTTTTTGTCCCACGTCATAGCTACAAACTCTAAGCAATCAATTTTCAAGTAATCGGCAAATATGAAAAGCCATCTTGACTAAGATATTTGACGTAACTTGTAAAAAAAAAAAAAAAAACTTTATATGCTAAAACTAATGTAGCAACATGGAATGTAATAAAATAAATTATAATTGATTCGAATTTATGATTTTTAAATTTGAAGCTATTTACAATTTCAAACAAGTTAAATATATTAGAGAATAATATAAATCATATAATATCAAAGAACCACCTCAATTTAAAAATTTAAACTGTTTGGTGAGGTTCTAAAATATGATTTATATTATTTTCTAACACATCCATTCAAGTGAAAGCTTTCTAGACTTAAAACTTATACAGATCCATATTACCTTTATTCTTTATCAAATAAATGGGGATGGTGAGATTCAAACTCGTGACCGTTTGATCTTCAAAACTCTAATATTATGTCAAATAACCATCTAAACCCGATAGTAAGCTATTGAGTTGAGATGATTTTTTGATAAAATAAATGCAATTGATGTATGATTGTGGTAATGCTAGTCTAAAATCAACTTTTTTAAAAAATAAAATAAAATGTTATTCACAATAAATTTCTTTATTTGATATCTTGGGAAAAAAGGTTGAGGTAATGGGGTGAATTTCATATATTTGTCTGTCAATCAGTAACATAAAAAAAATAAATGTCTGCATATACGAAAATAATAGCAAAATAAATTAAAATTAATGTAACTCACATCACATGCTTTGTTTTTTTTTTTTTTTGTTAAATACTGCATATACGATGACAATCTTAGTAGTCATTTGACATGTATATAGTTCATACTCTGGTATAAATACACACGTACGTACGTGCAAATGTTAAAATATGATAAATTTTGAAAATGAAAATATATAGTAGGGATATCGATGCCGTTGAGTGCTGTTGAGTATGAATAGAGGGAAGAGTGAATCTTAAGTTAGTATTATAAGATAGAAATGATAGATATAAAAAAAAATATAAATGAATTTGGTTAAAAATATGAAAGAAAAATATGTAAAATAAATCTGTTTTCAAATAGTTTTTTAGTAAATTTTTGTATTTTTAAAATATAAAAAGAATAATGAAACATGTTTATTTTACCCCTATTATCTCATTCTTTTTTGTTTTAAAACGAGAAGTTATTTTACATTATTTTTGAATATTGTGATGTATAATAATTTTTTTTTATTTAAAAATATATTAAAATAATTTTTTTATTTTTATTTTTGATATCAGTATATTATAATTATTAAAAATATATAAATTTAATTTTTTTTAATGGAAGATACACTTTTAAAACACAATTTTGACGACAAGAATAAACAAAATTTTAATCAATTTCAAAATTCCTCTGATCCCTGAGATCAAAGAAAAAGAGAAGGATAAAATGCCCTGACAATTTGGGCAAGAAATGGACAAAAAAAAAATCAAAGAAAACTGGAGAAGAATCGAAGAAATGGCACTTGGTTTCAGACAAGGGATTCTCCTTTGACCATGAAAACCCCCAAACAAAACATTAAACAAATCAAAGAGAAAAGTAAAAACCCTTCCGCAGTTCCTTGTCTTCTGTTCCTGTTCTCATCGGTTACTCCTTTTCTTTGTTTTCAAAAAGAAAGAAGCTTTGAAAGCCCTCTGCTGCTGCTGCTGCTTCCACTAGAGCACAGCACACTTTACTCTTTCTTTATTTCTCCTTTCCTTGTTATTAGTTATTACACCCACTAGCATCGACACCAACACCAAAACAGAATCATTACTGTTTCTCTTCTCTTCTTCTGACCCCATCATTAAATGTTCTTGCTGCTCCCTCCGCTTTCCCATCTCAACCTCTAGTGATCAATCCCTTCAAAAATTCTTAAGAAAAATCTCTCTTTCTCCCGCTTCTTTCGCTGCTTTACCGGCTACCCTCCCGCCACGATTCCCTTTCTTTAAAATTTCCCACTCCTATTAACTCCTCCATCCCTTCAGCACCTAACGCCCTTTATGACATGCTCTTTGTCGAGTTATAGAGGTGGAACTAACTAACTGGCTATAGAAGCCTCATTAATGTGAGGTTTGGTAGTTGGTGTTTCTTTTTTTGGAGATCGAAGGTTGTGTTTGTGAGAATTCCCGTATAATCTATACCACTACCACTACTCTACTGATACTATAGTGACTGTCTTTTTTCTTTTTTGAAATTTGAAAAAGTTAGGGAATTGAAAAAAGAAAGTGGGTTTGCATCTGTGGTTTCATTTTATTGCCTTTGCTTCATTTTTAGTCCAAAAACATTGCCTCCCACATTCTCATTCTCCGGACTCTCTCTCTCTCTCTTGCTTTTCTTTTGTTTGGCCTGGAAATTGTTTTAGCTTCTTCCGTCGCAGGGCTTATAGCTTCACCATCCCTAGCTTCTACTGCTAGAAGTATATGTTTTCAGAGACAGAAACTTTCTGCTCTCTCTCATTTATCTCCAAAGATTAAAAAAAAAAAGTAAGAACAAAACCTTTTTGTTTCTACTCCATCCCTGCTATTGTCAGTTGTAACCTCCACCTTGTTTTCTGTCTTTTGAGTCACAGGCGTTGTTGCCATCTTTGATAGCCCAAAAAATCTCTCCTTTTCAAGTTTGATAGCCCCTTTTCTCAACCTTTTGCATTCTTTCATGGGGTCCTTTTCTTAGCATCAAATGTATCAAAAGTTGGGATTGAATTGAACTGGGAAAAAACATGCTGCTCAAGTTCTTATTTTTAGCTGTTTTAGCTCCACTACTTCTGGTACAGTGTTTGGACTCAATCAATGATGATGTACTTGGCTTGATAGTATTCAAGGCGGGTCTTCAAGACCCAGAGTCTAAACTCTCATCATGGAATGAAGATGATGACAGTCCTTGTAACTGGGTTGGTGTCAAATGTGACCCGAATACCCATCGGGTCACTGAACTGGTTCTTAATGGCTTCTCTTTATCTGGGCACATTGGTCGTGGCCTTTTGAGGCTACAATTTCTTCAGGTTCTGTCTTTGGCTAATAATAACTTTAATGGGACTATAAACCCTGATCTTCCTAGACTTGGCGGCTTACAAGTTATTGACTTGAGTGAAAACAGTCTATCAGGGTCAATCCCCGATGGGTTTTTCCAGCAATGTGGGTCATTGAGGTCTGTTTCATTTGCTAGGAATGATCTTACAGGGATGATTCCTGATTCTTTGAGCTTTTGTATGTCGCTTTCAGTTGTTAATTTCTCATCGAATGGCCTTTCTGGTGAATTGCCATCTGGATTATGGTATTTGAGAGGGCTACAGTCTCTTGATTTGTCTGGTAATTTGTTGGAAGGAGAGATTCCTGAAGGAATTGCAAATTTGTATGCTTTGAGAGCCATTAATTTGAGAAGGAATAGGTTCACTGGGCGGCTACCAGTGGATATTGGAGGTTGCCAGGTTTTGAAATTGCTTGATTTTAGCGAGAATGCTTTGTCTGGTGGTCTTCCAGAGTCATTGCAGAGGCTTAGTTCATGTGCTACTGTTAGACTAGGAGGAAATTCATTTACAGGGGAAGTTCCTGGGTGGATTGGAGAGTTGACAAGTCTTGAAAGCTTGGATCTTTCTGTCAATAGACTTTCAGGTCGGATTCCAGTTTCAGTAGGAAACCTTAACGTGTTGAAGGAATTGAATCTGTCCATGAACCAGCTTACTGGAGGATTGCCTGAGTCAATGGCGAATTGTGTTAACCTTTTGGCTATAGATGTTAGCCATAATCAGTTGACAGGTAATCTTCCTTCATGGATTTTCAAGACGGGGTTAAAAAGCGTGTCGCTTTCTGGGAACAAACTTGATGAAAGCATAGAACATCCTTCAGGTGTGTCTTTGGCAGCTTCTCTTGAAAGTCTTCAGGTCTTGGATCTATCTTCAAATGTCTTCTCTGGAGAAATCCCATCTGACATTGGGGTTTTAAGCAGCCTGCAACTCTTTAACGTGTCAAGGAACCAACTGTTTGGTTCTATTCCACCGAGTGTAGGAGAATTGACAATGATACAAGCTCTGGATTTGAGTGATAATAGGCTAACCGGAAGCATTCCTTCTGAAATTGGAGGAGCAGTCTCCCTCAAGGAACTGAGATTGGAGATGAACTTCCTAACTGGGAAAATTCCTACTCAGATCAAGAAGTGCTCATCTCTAACATCTTTGTGAGTTTTTCCTCGCTTGCTTGACTTTTGCTTTAAAAGTTCTCCGATTGGTTCTTCCCATTTGTAATTTCCTTGTGCTTGCAATACTCTGAGAAAATAACTTTCTGCTTTTACAATTCTGTTAGCAGTCCTTAATAATTTCAACTGAGAGCCATTACATTCAATCATTACAGTGAAAACAATTGCACTGTCGTATTGTTTTCGAGGGCAGGTCACCCTTATGGTTGGTTGCTTTAGCTCTTTTTGAAATTGTTTGCATGAAACAACTAGACTGTCATACCTTCTCTTAGTTTAATTATGTGTTTGTTGGTGTTTAGTCTGACCTTTGCCGGCAAGCTTTATTGTCATTTTGGTGTAAGATGAAAAACAATCTACGTTTTTAGTGCTGATAGGCTCACCAAATGGCGATCAACATATGACTATCATCTATGCAGCAGAACCTGATCAGTATGATTTTTTGTGTGTTTATTTGTTTGTTTAAGCTGATAATCAGTGGTGTTTGCTATTTCTCAGCGCATTACTATACGGTGCCCATCTTAAAACTGTTATCGGGATTTGATCGAATTGATATAATTTGAAGTTTTTGTTAAATGCTGAAATAAGAATGAGGAAGAGAAAGAATACAACAAAGAAAAATCTGGACTCTTGAATTGCTGTTGTCTATTGTACGTTCATTTAATAATTTCTAGTTTCAATTTATAAGTTATGGAACCTGCATTGTTCTAACTATTTCTCTCTCTGTTTTTTGACTGGACTGTACAGAATTATATCTGGAAACAACCTTAGTGGTCCAGTTCCAGTAGCCATTGCAAACCTAACCAACCTACAATATGTAGATTTATCATTCAACCGCTTCTCTGGAAGCTTACCCAAGGAGCTGGGCAATCTTTCCCACCTCCTGTCCTTTAATATTTCTCATAACAACTTAAAAGGTGATCTCCCACTTGGGGGTTTCTTCAACACTATTTCCCCATCATCTGTCTCTGGCAATCCCTCCTTGTGTGGATCTGTTGTCAACCGATCCTGCCCTTCTGTCCATCAGAAGCCTATTGTTCTGAATCCCAACTCTTCTGGCTCCTCCAATGGCACCTCTTTTAATCTCCATCACAGGAAGATTGCACTCAGCATCTCTGCTCTCATTGCTATTGGTGCAGCCGCTTGCATTACACTCGGTGTGGTAGCTGTTACTCTCCTCAATATCCGTGCAAGATCTTCTATGGCACGCTCTCCTGCTGCTTTCACATTTTCTGGCGGGGAAGATTTCAGCTGTTCCCCAACTAATGATCCAAACTATGGCAAGCTTGTCATGTTTTCTGGTGATGCTGATTTTGTTGCTGGGGCCCAAGCATTACTCAACAAAGACTCAGAACTTGGTCGTGGTGGGTTTGGGGTTGTTTACCGAACAGTACTTCGAGATGGGCGTTCAGTTGCTATAAAGAAGCTGACAGTTTCAAGTTTGATCAAGTCCCAAGATGAATTTGAAAGGGAAGTGAAGAAACTTGGAGAGGTTAGGCATCATAATCTTGTCACTCTGGAAGGTTATTACTGGACTCCATCCTTGCAACTCCTTATTTATGAATACGTATCCAGTGGAAGTTTGTATAAGCATCTCCATGATGGACCTGATAAGAACTACCTCTCCTGGCGGCATAGATTCAACATAATACTTGGAATGGCTAGAGGTTTGGCTCATTTGCATCACATGAACATAACCCATTACAATTTAAAATCTACCAATATTCTGATAGATGATTCTGGTGAGCCAAAAGTGGGAGACTTTGGCCTGGCGAAGCTGTTGCCCACTCTAGACCGTTGCATCTTAAGCAGCAAAATCCAGAGTGCATTAGGATACATGGCTCCCGAGTTTGCTTGTCGAACGGTGAAGATAACTGAGAAATGTGATGTGTACGGGTTTGGGGTCCTAGCCTTGGAAGTGGTGACAGGGAAGAGGCCAGTGGAATACATGGAGGATGATGTGGTTGTGCTATGTGACATGGTGAGGGGAGCACTGGAGGATGGAAGAGTGGAAGAATGCATTGATGGCAGACTCCGAGGAAATTTCCCAGCAGATGAGGCGATTCCAGTAGTAAAACTTGGTTTGATATGTTCATCTCAAGTGCCATCGAATCGGCCAGACATGGAAGAAGTGGTCAATATTTTAGAGCTGATCCAATGTCCTGCAGGGGGGCAGGAAGAGCTGGAGTGAACTGGACTTGTACTAGAGTTCAAGAAAGAAACTGAAAACATGTTTTCTCCAGTGAAGAAGAATCCGGTTGGTTTGTTCAAAGAAAAAAAAAAAAGAATATATTGTTCAATTTACCTTCAAATTTTTCCTTCTTGCTATTGAATTTTATTTGTATCCCTTTTTTTATGACAATCTTATCTACAGTTTCCATGACCGGATTCCTTTTCACCAGAATATAGGGCAAGTATAATATTGCATCAATGGTATTCCTCCCCAAGGAGTATACTTGACTGGTTTCTCATCTCTGTCTTGATAGCATCTTGTATTTGTTTCATGTTACATGGACTAAGGTCTCAACAAGAAAATGAAAGCACACCTGAGGTCACTACCGGACAAGCTACAAGGGCTTCTGTGGACTATATACAATTTGAATGGTATGATGCTCTTGGATAAAGCAATCTTTTGCTTTATTCATACTTCTTAAGCCAGAATTTGCCTTTGCTTTTTCACCTTTTGCTTTTCTGAGAATTTATTGCACCCTCAAGAGCAGCATGGTCAACAACTTTTGCACTCATTGCAGAGAGCTGCCGTGCTCTCAATTCTGTGAACCAACCGATGCCACTTATTCCACCGATGCACTCCGTCGCACTGTTTGTAATTTATTACCATAAACAACCTCCTCTGTGTCCGCAGCTCGGGAGAATAATTAACCCTTGGATTTGAAGAATGGTGTTGGACCCCAAAGGGAAACAAATAAAACTGGAAATGGACATCATCATAGCAAATCACATGGGGGTCCTGAAAAGCACCACCATGGCACCTTTTTGAGTGGCAATATTAGTGCATGGCAATCAAGTGGGAACTTTGCATGATATTCATTGGTAATATGCCTTGTGAAGGGGAAAAAGTTTAACATGCTCTTATGAAATAGTGTGCTCATCATACCTTTTTATTTACATCATAATATTTACCTGTGGAATGAATCGGAAGATCTAAACCCAAGCAGTAGTAGAGACAGAGTTCATCAGAGTTTCACAGGCAGTAAATTTGCATCAACTATGATTTTAATCAAACCTAGGTGCTCTACGCTCAATTCTTTTGACTTTCTAAATATGAATCTTACAGTTAGTATTTAAGAGAATTTATTAAATTCTCTTTAATGCATTAAATTGACCTGGAATGCGCTTTTAAGTTGTTTTTTTTTTTAAAAAAAAAAAAACATATGATGCCTGAGCTCGTGTGATGTGTGATAAAAAGACGCGGTTGTGGTGTAACCCGTGTTTTCAAATTAAAAATATGAAAAAAATTAACGTTTTAAGTTTGAAAGAGCAAGCAAAGGGGTTTGAGATAAAACGTGCAAAAAATGCACGGGGCTTGAAGGCCTCTAGTTTTAGCAGAAGGGTGGCTAGCTGCATGATTTGGTGTCCTGCTTGCCATTCTTTAGCTGAAAAATGACCTCGAATCAAAATAGTTGAACGACAGGGAGAAACTTTTGAGCACGGTGCAATCAAAAGACGAAGTAGAATACAGAGGGATTTTGGACTGACCGAGCCTGATGCGACTCCAACTCATGGGACCTGGTGATTAAAATAAAGGTAAAAAGTACAACCATATCCATAACCCATGACAGGAACATACCAAATATGAGTGGGGAGTTGCATTCTTGGATTGAATGACAGGCACCATCTCTTGTTCCTGCTTTTGGGTCCCAAGCCCCAGCCCCTACCATACTGGTTCTGCTTCCCCTGGTGGACTTCATGCCTGAAATATGATAATTAAAAGGAGATCATCCTTCATCCTCAACCTGTGTGTGTTCATCGACTTCTATATGTCCCATGTGGTTTCCCTTTCTGTGCTGGACAAAAACAAGAATTGGGTTTCCCCTTCAATGAAGAAGAACAGAATGTGCAATGGAATATGTTTTCAAGTGCTCGTCAAAGAATGCAGATCGCACAAAAACAAATGTGAGCATTTTACATTTCACCAAAAACAGAAAAGATTATATCATCTACGTATTTCAACAATTCTCTGGACTCTCACCGTTGCACGAAACTACAAATGCCAAAATCGCTCTTGTCAGAAGGATTTACAATCAAAATTTTGTATTTCTATTCGTTTTCTTGTTCTACTCCTTGTCCACATCCTGGGAAGGTAGAACTTTCTTTTTTCTCTTCTCCCTGCAAAAATCCTAGTTGTCCCAGTCATTTTCCCATCCATCTTTGTTTGGAGTCCTGGAAGTAAGGCCATTGGCTGACACGCTTGCTGAATGGCGTGCAGCTGGTGACTTTATTGCATTCTCCTCATCCCAATTATCATCCCAGACCTTATCCCAGCCTCCAGCTGTTTCGAAATCATTTGCAACACCAGATTCTGGCATAGCCATTTCAAGTTCCTGATAAGCGATTCTGGCCTCTGGTCTCCCCTTCCTACACATGCAGCAAGCTAATGTCCCTCCAAAAACTACCACTGTAATAATCAGGAAGTAAGCACCATTGATGGGGGTGATTAGCTGGTCATAAGAAGGGAGGTTCATGAAAAAGTTTGCTTGAGATTCAAGAGGATCCAAGTGCAGAACACAGTCCCCATTTTTAGCATTTAATATCATCTCTGTCCTTTGACCAACAGTCAAATTAATCTGAAAAGAAAACATTGAAACTCTGCTTTAAAAGGAGGCAACAAATACACCCATAAATTGCCTGTACAATTATTAGATCACCGACATGAAACATCATGGTTCCCCCCCCCCAAGAAATATTTAATCTGTCTTGGGTAGTACCACGATGTCAACTGAACAAGATTAAATTTTCCAGAACAAGGCAAGAAAAATATCACAAATTGGTAGTAAGTTTCAGTTTCTAGTAAATTTAAAGTTTGCCACTGGATCTAAGCCTGTTCTCAATATAACTTCCTTACCTTCCAGCAATTACATGCATTCAAGCTAGCGGAAGCCAAGAACCAGTAACACCTTGTGAGTTCTTGCTGACTTTTGAAACTGCTCTTAAACCATGCCAACGGAATGTTACTGGAAGAAGCTTAATCTAATCTTGTTTTCTCACTCTGTTTTGCTTCTATTGCCTGGCTACAGCTTTTCAATTTTGTTTAAGTATTCCATATCTCATGCCAGTTTTAAGTCGACCATAGAAACAACACGATGGAACAGGAAAACAATACGTACCGTTTTAGTTTGGTGTTTCGCTATTTCCACCAAAAAATTGTCATTAGGATTTGGGGCAAGCACATCCACTGACAAATTGCGTTCCCCAGAATTTTGTATAAGAACCGTCCACCAATGGGATCCTACAAGGAGAGGGAGAATAGATGATGAACTATATAAAAATGGTCATACTAAGTACCCCTCTACAGATAACAGCATAACTTTTCTAGGTGAGTTGTAAAATGAGCAACACATAAGTAAATGAAGTTCTTCCACTGCATGTCTTTATGTACTTGCTAGTCACAGGAGAGGTCCAGAAAACAAAAGGTTGGACAGACAATTGTAACCAAAAGGGTGCAAAATAGAATGCTATCTGAGCACGGTCCAAACAACCAAAAGCACTAGTTATAGCTTATTGAAAAAAGTTGACTGATGAACTACTGCATATAATAGCATAAGCAGCAATAACCTACATGACACTGCAGACAAAAACTCACCGCCTGATAGTTGACAAGAGGAGACCAGTCAGTGACACGTATTAACAAGTATATAATGACCGTGGTTAGTGGTCATTGATCCAGTTCTGATATTGCAGTCACATATACCATCACTGTCCAGAAATTGTGATATGACCATGCTGAAATGTGTGTTTTAGCTTGTACTGTATGCAAGGTATTTCAAGTTCAAGTTTAAGTCCATTTTGTATTTGGAGGACCATAAACAAAAATTATGATTTACCAGTTTCCAAGAGAAGAAGACATGATAAATTTAATATCCCTTATGAAGCAGAAACTGCATGACTGTCCATAACAAGCAAAAATGCTGAGGCAAACCAGCTGTCACACCCGCATCTTGTGGTCTATCAATAGAAGGCTACATTGCCCAACATCAATAAGACAGATGCCTGAGGTTCATAAGAAGGCGAGTTTAAGGACAAAAACAAAAACATCAATCCTCCAGTCTCCACAGAGCAGCCTTCTAGAGTGTAACGATAAGAGAAATGGCAACAATCTGAATTGTTGAAAATATCTCAACTTTTTAATGATATTTTTAACAGAAAAATTGATTCATGGACATAGAGAAGCGATTTCTGGCACAAGACATTCCGCAATGACATCCTAAACCAAAGAAATGCTGCTCCCATGCAATGACAGAGGACTAAACCTGCCTATGTGAGGATTGGGGTCTGGACAAGATCACATGCTAAATATGATGCACCAATGTCCAATTTAAATTGGAAGTTGCTAAGGCCAAGAGCAAGATGACAGTAAGCAATAGATTGGGAATTTCTTAGGCACCTCCAAAGAATGCTTGCGATGACACTTGTCCTTCATAAGTTCCAATAAGACAGCTATCAATAAGGCATGTGCTCCAATCTCATCTCGATACCAGGACTTGGTGCTTCCACCGACCCCTATAATCCACATGTACTTCTCCTGCTACTTAAATGAAGAGGTCCAAGATTGGAGTTTAAATGAAACATCTAAGACTTCATATTTTCTTTCATTCCTGATAAAAATTGTTAATAGCTACATATTATAAGCCAAACAAGCTGCAGTTGAATAGCCTCAAGGGTTGCAAGTTATAGCATGAAACTCTTCATGCCATGATAAAATAGCCATTAAAATCCAAGAATCATCATTTCCAGCTGAGGTTTTGATGCCTGAACTTTGTAAATGGTTAACAGAAAAGGAAAGAAAGGCCACCATAAGGGCTTGTGAAAATTAAAGGAAATACACACAACAGGAGTCACTTAAACATAGACATGATAGTAAGGGGGGAATGAATTTTGACTTGACATGAATTAATGAAAGTCTTAAACAGGCATGAACAGGACTATCATGAGACTACGCATAGGAGTTACAGGAGATATAATACAATCTCAAGAGGCTTGATGCAACTTTAAAATATCAGGAGTTTGCTTAAAAAATAGACAAAGGAGTCTCCTTTTCAGAATATGCCAGTGTTCTGATAACCTACTTCATCAGACAACATAGGGCACAAACTAATCAAGGTAATTGTCTTGATAATGTATGCTCAGAGCAAAACAAGCACTTCAAGAGAAAGCTTTATACATACACTACTCTTTTATTTTTTTCAGTGGAGGTATTCTGAATAGTTCCTTTATGCTATGCACATATTAATGTTCCACTAACTAATTGATGGATTGAACTTAAACAGCTTGGATTTGTGATTCCAAGGTTTACATACTATCGCTCCTTAAAAAGAAAAGAAAGGAAGAAAGAAACCATCACAACAAAAATAACTACACTAAGATTCTCAATAATAAAATAAAACACTAGTACAGCAATCAGTAGAACCCACCAAAGATACCACATAGTTGCCAACCCTTAATATATTGTTTCTTTACTACCAAGAAAATAATTTGATTGTGTTGAACTTCAACACAGTTGCAGGTGATGTGAGTTTGGTGTTGTGGTGTATGATGTTTTTTAAAAGTGTTTTTCGCTTGAAAATGCATAAATGATTTTTTTTTCAGATTTTTTGACTTTAACACATCAAAACCAATAAAAAGCACTAAAAGAACCATCAATTTAATACTTTTTCAAGTGAAACACACTTTTGGAACGGACCCAAAAGTAGAAGCTACCACACTCCCAAACACTCACTGAGTAATCCACAATTAATTCCCTTATGCTAATCACACATGAATTTCTACACAGGGAACTCTAGAAGAAACTCAATATCTTAAAGAACAAGTAAACGGATTGGAACATGACCTTAAAAAAAGAAATTGAATATTAAAAGGTTATAATGTATCACAGCGAAAATAAAGACATTGTTTCAAATAAAGCAGGAATTACATGAGATTTTACAACTCTGATGAGTTTAATGCAACATTAAAAATATAGATGACTTTGCTTTTAAAGATGGACAAGGTGAGTATGCTATCATTTTAATACCATAATCCCACTTAATGACTTTACAGGGGCCAAGAAGCACTTGACTATCCATGTCAATGATAGACATCTGAAAGTATATACTCATGCAAGACTGCTACTACCATAAATTCCTATATGAAAGAAGCTCCAACTGTTTCTCTGGATATATCTATCTTGCCTCCTTTTGAATTTGACTCCCCATTTTCATTACATCATGGAACTAGATTTATACAGCTTTTAAATCACGCATGCCTGCAAACTCCACTGACTGATGAAATGTAAAACAGTATGGACTGTCAATTCCAAGGCTCACATGGTCCTTATTTCTTTTATTTAAAAAAAGAAAAAAAAGTGAAAGTGACTGGCCTTAGCAACTACACTACTGCAGCAATCAGCTGCACTCAACACATTTATAACATGATTCTCTACCACCTATCGTAATGTGATGTGCTACCAAGAACCTAATCCTCAGATAATTGCTGATACAGTAATCTAAGATTGATTCTCTTCTGCCACTCAACATAACAAATTAAGTTCTAAACCACCAAAAGATCCCATTTACATTTACCATTCGAGTTCAGCATTTCAAGACACAAAAATTCATTCATTTCCATTTTCGTCTCCGGCAATCCTAATACATCACATTACCAAAACCATAACCACTCACAACCAGCAGCACAGATAATGTCCATCAACCATTAATCCTCAACTCCATAAAAGAAACCAAGCATCGCAACTCGAAAAATGGGACTAAACAGCCAGGGAAAATAGAAACACATTGCATAATATAATAAAAACCATTACCATTATCAAATCCAAGAACGCAAGCAGTCAACGACTTGAGGTCCGTGCACCTCCTACCGCCCGCTGTTGTACAATTCTCCCCACCAGCCTCTGATTCCAAATCTGGTTTCCGATGATCCTTCTCTTCACTCACATTCTTCGTTTCATCATCCCTTTTCTCATCTCCATTCTCCTTTTCATTCCCCCGAGTCGAATTTAGTCCCACAACCCCCCTCTCACCATTACTTTTATCACTAATATTACCAATATTATTATTATTTTTATTATTATTTAAGCTCGTGGAATTATCAACTTTTGAAACCGAATTATCCTCAGTGTTTGTCGTATTTAGTGTCTTAGCAGGATCTGGACTTGGCGACGGGGATACCTTAATTAAATACAAAAACAATAAAACATCATTAAATTTATGTCTCTCTCTAAAAAACCATCATTAAATTAATTCCTCTCTAAAAGACAAACAAAAACAAAAACGTAAAATAAACAGAGAGTGAGTTTACTTGGATTTTGACGGGGCTGTTGCCGTCGTGGTCTTTAGGAGCAGCCAAATGCCGAATCGTGGAGACAAAGGAAGCGTTAGAAGCACCGGAGGATAAAATCAAGGCGACGAAGAACAAAAATAGTCTTGAAATTCCATTTCTACCCATTACTGAATAGAAGTACAGATCTTTGCTTCTTTTATTTTTTATTTTTTTTCCAGATTAGAGAAGCTTGCATGGATTTGTGATATTTAAGAATTTGGAAATTTAGGGTTAAGGATTTTTCATGTCAATTTTTTTTAGCTGTCTTGCATGCAAGGTGTGAGATGGCGAGAGAGAAGGGTGCTTCATGCTTGAGCTGTTGAGCATTCAAACGACAGATCAAACGCGTTAAAGTTTTACATGGGCTAACCATTGGATTATATGAAGCCCAAATTGGGCTTGGGTTATGTTTGGGCCTCGATGGAAAATTTGCTCTTGAATTTTGCTTTTTCGGTGTATGTGTAAGCCCAGAAAGGAATGGCTTACTTTTGTGTGGGAGAAGGGTGGTAAAGGAGGAGACGAAGACCATACATTTTTTTTTTTTTATTTAAGGAATAAAACATAATCTCTTTCAAACAAGGAAGAATCAATAAAGTGAAAGTTTTTAGCTTTAATGGCAGACATGGCTTGAGGGCTAATGACTTCTCTCATGGCTTGTGGCTCCAATAATATTTTTCACCTTTTGTGGTCATAGAACAAGAAGCTTGGGGGTGGGAAATTTGCTTTTTAATAGTAAGGGTTACATGAGGTATGGAACTATTTTTCAAGTGGGACTTGGTAAATAAAAATATTATATGAAAAAAAAAGGATTTAGTAGTATAATTTATTAAAAAAATAATATAAATTATATATCAAAACCTTGTTATTTAAATTTTTAGATTGAAATAATTTTTTTTCTTACATATTATTAGAACTTAACACTTTTAATGTTATATAAAATAGATGTGTTAGAGAATATTATAAATTTTATGTTAGAACTTTATTTACTAGCTTTAGGTTTTAGATTGATACAAGATTCTTTGATACATTGAGATTGGGAAGTGAGATAGGATTATTTTTTTTTATTTTTTTATTTTTATTTGAAAAATTAAAACAAACATTATATAATTTGATAGTATTAACATGCATGTATGAGGACTGGTTAGCGAAAGTATTTGTTTATTAAATTATCATTTGTGTTCAACTTTAGAAGTATGTTTCAAATAAATATTCTTATATATAACTACATTAGTCCCACACTTTAATTTCTTCTAGTATCCATATATAAAATATAAAATAAAAAACCCAATAATTCCTCCAACATTTAAGAAAATGCTTAGTTTGAGATCGTATTCAATATGTATAATGATCAAGGTTTAAAGTGAGTTTATATATATATGAGGTCATGAGCTAAAATTAAATGGGTTTTTCTTGTTTGAATCAAATAATTCTACAGAAAATTAGCTTGGTAACAATTAAATTATCACTCATGTGCAACATAATTAAGTCTACATGGTATTTTGAATTATATCCAGACGAGCTTGATTCGTGCATAACATATAATTTCTAGAGTCAATTAATTAACAAGATGGATCGTGCCAATTTTTTGAACCAAATTGGTGGACCATGTTCATAAATCTACCTGTTCTCCAATCTTTATGAGACTGGTCCACAATTAATATACTGCTAGATACATCATCCAGAATATATAATTTGTGTTCAAACTTCAAACGCAAACCCTCGAAGCAGAATCTATTAGCAGTAATTTCTGGCCTGGTGCTCACATTTAATGCAGCCTTTCCAGTTACCATGCAGATATAAACCGCCATTGATACTTTGCCTCTTGCTTGGATTAAGCACTGTTTGGTATTCTTTTCTCGATCAAGCTTGGCTTCCAAGTCTCAGCTTCTTCGAGCCACGTTCAAAAGCAAAAAAGAACCCTTTAAGCTTCCATGTTGTGAGCCATGACCCCATCTATAAACCTAAGTAAGCTCTCCCATGTCTCATTAGCGAGTGAAAGTGAAAAAGAAATGGACGAGATAGCGGTGGTTCTCAAAAGATTTGGGGATGAGCAAAGCACATTGTTGGACCAGTTTGAGAGACTCTCCTTTGAGGTGCAGCTGAACCAAGCCATACTGGGGAGGAGTCTCTCGGAGCCGGGTGCGTCTCGGTCTCAGCTCAGGGGAAAACTAAATGGGCAGGATACAGCTCCTCTGGCAACACATGTGAAGCAAGGGTGCCGTCGTCGTGGGTTGGGTTTTGACAAGCTCCTGAAGAAGTTGCTCAGGCCTATTCTTGGTAGAAAGGGTAAAGGTGGTGGCGGTGATGGTGGTGGTGGTGCTGCTGCAAAAAAGGAAGGCATGGCTGATCCTAAAGATCCCAAATCTTGGAAGGCTTTTAGTAGGTCATTAAGGATTTAAACATTGTTTGATCCGTCTTTTGATTAATTGTAAGAGCTACATTTGCTTCTCTAGCTCATCTTACTGTCTAGATTTACTACCACGATGATCCTTTTTCTTGATTTAAATATTTGATTAGGATAATTACTCTACTACTTAATTATGCACACCTTTTATATATATATATATATATATACAGACAATATGTTGGTAATAAAATTTCAATATTAGTGGAAATTATAAGGACTAAATTGTGTTGCATTGGTAAATTTGAAGCCAATGGATATCACTTCATTCTAATTTCTTTGATCTACAGTACTAGTATGTAAAACATCAATTTAGTCCCTGACCTATATGCCCATTCTTAATTGCATTTCAAACATAGATTTTATCATTTAGGTTCTAATAATTTTCTATATTTCCCAATTGGTTCCTCTTTATCGATTTATTTTATTCTAATGCCATCTTTTATGACATTGATATTTCTCAAAAGGTAGCCATTGAAGGATTATGTGCTATTTTTTCTGAGGGATGATAACTAATGCTGAGTGCCAAATGGGTTATTCATGTAGTTGCTCTCCTGGCCCTGTAACTTTTTGGAAGGAGGGTGTTTGGGAACGCGGTATAAACATTTTATTAAAATTTAATTTTTTTTTATTAAAAATTATTATTTTTGTAAATTTTAGATCGTTTTGATACGCTGATTTTAAAAAATAAAAAATATATCATTTTAATGCATTTCAGCACGAAAAATATTTTAAAAAAACAATCACAACTACACTTTTAAACAGGCTCGTGAGATGGAATTAATTTTATTTTCACTTAGGATTATGGCATTTTCATGTCCTTAAGGTTTCAAATGAATGATAATAAGCAAGATAGTTTTGTTCTTATTATTCCTTATTTGGATTTTATAAATACTAATAAATTAGATAGTTATATCATATGAATATAAGGGATTGATATAATTAGAAAAACGATTTGTTTCCTTTCTTGACCTTTTAAATTTGGATTTTAAAGCCAATACTAATGAAAATCTATTCTTTTTTCAATACATCAATTCAATGTAATATATATATATATATATATATATATATATATAACTAGAGTATATTCTAAATTAATGTAGAATAAAAAATAATAAGATAGAAAAAAAGAAAGATAACATGTGATCATACCATTTATTTTTTGTCCTTTTTTTTGGAATATAATTATAAAACTTGGATGAATTTGATGGGTCGATTCAAGATTTGATTTATCAAAAGATTAATTCAAGTAAAAAAAAAAAAACCTCTGATTAACTTGATAAAAAAAAAAAAAAAGAACTTATTTGATCCTGGCTTAAATTGATTGGAGCTCTCTTAACCTATTATTTTTTAATTTTTTATTAAAATTATATTATTTTTCTTTTAAAACAAAAAAAACAAACACTAAAATCAGTCATCAGGTCGACCTCGTGAGCCATAACTCGGGCGTTGTGAGTTGGGATAAAGTGAATCAAGTCATCAACAACCGAACACTGGAAAAAACCACCACCCTGTCCTCTCTCCCTCGCTCACGACATGATGTCGATGTCTTTGCCTTCTCCATGCTCTCCGCTGTCTGAATTCCTTCCATCTCCTTCACTTAGCAACCACCCCGTTTTCTTCAACAACACCCGCAAGCTCTGTTGCCACAAATTTTCTAGCCTCAAGCTTGTTTTCATTCCAGCAGCGTCACTATCCACCACAAAATCGTATCCCACAGAAACCACAGTGTTACATAGTCCAAGTTTTGGTAACAAGGAGCAAAGATTATACCCAAAAGAGGGTGAGGAACATAAGGGCTTGCCTATGAAAGAAGAAGAACAAGAAAGCCTGGATTTTGATGAGAAAGCTAGTGAATTTCAGGTACTGGCTCTTTTAAATGCAGTAAAAGCATTACCTTGTAAGGAAAGAGTTGATCACATTGTCAGGGTTCTTGATAAAGAGATTGGATTTTTGAACATCTCAGACTTCAATGATGTTCTCATGGCTTTGGTCACAGCCAATGAGTCTGATCTTGTCTTGAAATTGTACTCGGGTTTATCATGTTACAGTTTAGAGCCAAATTCTTGGACATTTACAATCATGGTCAGGTGTCATTGCAAGAAAAAGGACCCTGGTGAGGCCAAAAGGGTTTTAGACCAGATGATGCAAAAAGGGTTTAATCCAAATGTTGCAACATTGACCACACTAATCAATTCATTCTGCAAAATGGGTCAATTGCAGAATGCCCTTCAAGTTTTTGAGGTCATGGATAGGATTGGGTGCAAGCCAAACATTCAAACATACAATTGCTTGTTAAAGGGGCTGTGTTATGTGGGGAGAATAGAGGAAGCATTCGAGCTAATGGAAGATATCAAGAAAACCACTGTAGAGCCGGATATTTATACATATACTGCCATGATGGATGGTTTTTGTAAGGTAGGCAGATCAGATGAGGCAATGGAGTTGCTAAATGAGGCTATGGAGATGGGGTTGGCACCTAATGTGGTCACTTTTAACACCCTGTTAGATGGATATGCCAAGGAAGGGAGACCATTGAAAGGGTTTGGCGTGCTGAAGTTAATGAAACAGAGAAAATGCATGCCTGATTATATTAGCTACAGCACATTGCTGCATGGTTTGTTGCTCTGGGGAAAAGTTCTAGCCGGGTTGAGAATTTTCAATGAAATGGACGGGAGTGGACTTGAAGCGGATGAGAGGTTGATGAATAGTCTTGTTAGAGGTTTATGTAGGAAATCTATCAAAGAAAATGACCTAGTTGAGGTTGCCTATGAAGTGTTCGAGAAAATGAAGAAACGGGGTTTTGTCATAGAGCAGAGCACATATGCCTTGGTGATTCAAGCTCTTTGGGTGGCAAAGAAAGTTGACGATGCTTTTATCAATTTGCACCAGATGGTTAGATTGGGATACATTCCTAGATTAATCACCATTAACAATGTAATTCGAGCACTTTGTGTCGGAGGAAAGGTAGACGAGGCATTTTATGTTCTAGTTCTCATGTATGAAAATAGTAAAATCCCAAGTAGAATGTCCTATGACTTACTGATTCATGAGTTGAATCGGCAGGAAAGGACTTTGGGTGCATGTAATGTCTATGGTGCTGCATTAGTTCGAGGCGTGGTTCCCCACAAAAAGCCTCGACGATGAGAAAAATGCTTCATGGTAGTTGTTTATGCAATGCCATTGCGTTACTGAGCGTGGAAGTTCCTGTTTTTACCAATACTTCAGTGATGGTATTACCTGCCATCTATAATTAATGAAAAATGTCACACAAATTTGAATCAAAAGATGGAAATGATACAGCAGCAGAGCCAATATGACCCTTTTGATTCAGAAATGCTATTCTGCCTTGCAATGCCTGGGAGAAAAGGCACCTTGTCTCTCTTACAAAAAGATTTCTCAAATGATGAATACATATGTATTATAGAACTAACAGCAATAAAATATGGCAGGCAACTCTTCTGCTATCTAGGCCTGAAAGACAAAAAAACTCCAAATCCAAAACTCATGCCCTGCTCATGTATTGTCCAGTTCTTGTGTCTACCAATATTTCTTCGCCGATATTAACAAACAATGGAACATTAACTACAGCACCTGTGTCCAGAGTTGCTGGCTTTGTTCCACCTGTCACAAGAAATTCATTTCTCAAATGGTAAGGCCAAGAACAACAAGAACAGCAATGCTGTAATTGGTAAATAACGGAACAAAAGCTAAGATAACAAAGTCAAGTATAGATTAACCCAATCAGTTGCCTATTGGTATCCACATATGGCATGATAGCTAGCTAAGCACACAATGAACGAAATGACCACAGTTCACTGCTTTGTTCTTTCTTCTTTGGCATCTGAACGCGTGCTTATTACAGTGGAAACATGTGTGTTGGCAGGCTAGCCTATGATTACGGTCCGGGAACAGACTTACCTGGTTTCTACTCTGCCTCCTGTAATTGCACTTTTTATACATGCAGCCAGGGAAAACTTAAAACACATAATTACAAAGGAGCTTGACTCTATATCTCTACAGGATGATAAATTAATGAGCAATTGTACCCAGAGAATATTTTGTCTCAAGTTTTCCTTAAAGAAGCCAAATGACATTACCTTGAGCAGTGTCACCTTTGAGCCCAGGATCCACATCAACAACAGTCAGTTGAACTGTGGTTGGAAGTTCAAAATCAATAACCTGCAAGCAAATGAACAGGCAATTTTATAAATAGCAGCATCAGCACAAAATAGCAACCCTTGTTTTTGCAAATGGATGTCAGCCAAGTTAATTGTGCATCCAATTAAGTAAATGAGGACATCTGTATAACAATATTTGCACATAAATATATCAACAAAAAAAGTGTCCCAAATCGAAGGAAATTGGGAATTACTTTTCCATTCCAAAATAGCAAATTGCAGTCCATTCCCTCTTTTAGCCACTTTGTCTTATCTCCGACATCTGCATCATTGAGACGGTATTCTTCAAAGGTACTCTGTGAAAAGTCAAATGACACAAATTTAAGAAAAGAACGTAAATAAAAACCAAGTATATTCAGGCCCAAACACTCATTAATGGGGATAATAAACAGCTATATCTACCAACCAGAAACCTGCAATCTTCAAGAAGTAAATAAAGCAGATTATGACTGCAAATACCTCTGAAGTCTAACAAATTTGATTATGAGCACAGTAAGCCATACCAAGTCCATGAAAACAAACTGAACTCCATCTTTGTACGTGAACTGCTTTGCCTCCTTGAATACATTTGCCTCTTCAATCTGCAGAAACAAAAAACAGAAAAGAACATAAGAAAAAACTAAATGGGTTACCTCTAACATAAGCATCACCTACTATGGTTGACAATTGCATGCCTTTGCTGTAAATCTACAAATCAAAGAAGCCGCCAACTAATCAAATTTCAAGATCAGCAAATAAACCATAACCTGAAGCTGAAACAAAAGGGGACTGAAATTCCTATAACTTAAAAAATTGTTTCATCCAGATGCTTGAATTTCTTATCCATCACCACCTAATCCTACTCCTTATTAACATTAACTACCAAATGCCCGTTTGCCATCTTAAATTTTTATGACCAGAGAAAATATTAGTTACACCAAAAGTTGTACTCCCCCCACCCCGCCTCTCACATAAACATGGGAACCCACCATGAAAAGTATCCATAAGTCCCACCTTCATGCAAGAGGGAGGCGTCCAACACCAAATGTACCAAAAAGTCCCCGACCAACCATTGCAAGAAACACACAAATTTTGCCTATTTTGAGCCAATAGTATCTATTTAATCATAATGGTCGAGCAGAAACAAAATTAGAAAAAAAAAAAAAAAAAAGCAGCATTTTTTATGCCAGCCCATTACAGCATTGCTGGATTAACTAATCTTTCCTCATAGACATTTTATCAAACACCAATTACACGAGCCAAACACAAGTAAAGTCAAACACCTTAAAAAAAAACATAGAGAGAGATGAATTACCGTACTTCCAGCTCGGAAAGTTTTATCAACAGTATTTCCGGTAACATAATTACGCATCTTGGTCCTCACAAATGCCGCCCCTTTTCCTGGTTTTACATGCAGAAACTCTACACCAACCCGAAATGTTATAAAAAGAAAATCAAATATTATATGAAAAAACAGAAACGTAAACAAAATCAAAGCAAAAAAAAAAAAAACATAATTACCTATGACTCGCCAAGGAGCCCCATCAACTTCAATGTTGGAGCCCACTTTGATATCATTACTAGACAAAGCATAAATCCCTGCAAGAAAAACAACAGCAACAGCAATAAAAACAACAAAGTTGTCATCTATGTGTTAACGCCAACGTAGTTGAAAAGAGAGGGGGGACTTACTTGGAAAAGTGGGGGGCGAGGGTGTTTTGGGGAAAATGCGCAATGGAAGAAAGGAGGGCTTAGATGAAAAGGAGGAACGGTGAAGGATGCAGTAAGGTGAAGAGAGAGTGGCAGTTGCAGTTCGCGCCATGGTAATGGCAGTTGTTTCTGGTTTGGGTAGAGAAGATTTTTTTCTTTATTTATTTCATTTCCCCAAAAAAAAATACAGAGTAGTACATGGATAAGGGAAGGGAAGAAGGTCTGAGCTTGGATTGGGCCTTTGATCGAATGGGCCTTGCCCATTACAATCTGGCCTCCCTTTTACAGGAGTGCTGCTGCTCTATGAACATTTTTCTTTTTAAGTTTCAAAAATATTATAAAAAAAATTTAACTTTTCTCTCTCTCTCTCTCTCTCTCTATATATATATATATATATAGATCCATGTCGACATGGATTAAAACGAAGCTTGCCGAGAAAGGGAGAGAATGAATCTAATGATTAGCATGCGATTACAGGGAGATACAAAAGCAAAAGCATCCATCCAATTTATATATCTCTTGTTAATCTTGGTGGTCCAATCCAATTGAGCATAGGTGGCAAGATGGCACGTATGAAAATATTGTGCCCACGGCCAAATCCGAAGACAATTGGGAGATGATGACATGACTACTCATCAAACATGCACCATTGTTCATTTCCTTGGTCGACAAGAAGATAGAACAGAGGTTGACGGCACACATTAGCAATTTATCACGATGGGTGCTGGCTAGCATCACGAGCTGCACGCTTGGATCTTGAGGCTTTTTATGTATATCAAATAGCTTGGCTTTTTATGCTTTTTATGTATATCAAATAGCTTTAAGAATATCAAGTGAGGCTACATCTTATTTACTAATTTATAGGATAAACATAGTGATGTGTTTTAGAAGTGAAGATTCCCTCTCTAGAGGTCCTCATAAAATCTAAGTTTGAAAAGGCTGAATAAACTAAAATATGATATGAGCAACTAAACATGATCACTAAGAGAAGTTTAGTTGCAATTTGCCATCATCAGTTGTGTCAAAGAAGGATGACTAAAGTGTACGACAGAAAAGTCTGATTAAAGGAGTTTAATGAAGGAGATCTTATGTTAAGAAAAAGTCTACCACTACCTAGTGATCAAGGCCATATTAAATAGCCGTCAAATTATAAAGGTCCCTATGTAGTGAAGAATGCATTCTTAGAAGGAGTATTAATGTTGATATGAATGAATGGAGAAGATTTAATTAGGCTTGTGAACTTTGATTCTGTACAAAAATATTATCTTTGATGTATAAGTTTTCATCATATCAATAAAATGAAGTTTTGGACAATCAATTCTCTTTGCGTATCTTTCATTTACATATGGATATTTGTTGACACCAAAAAACCCGCAAACATAGCTTTGTAGTCTTGCATGATCTTATAGACTCAACTTATTTTTTTTTTCCAAAATTCTTTTCTCCAATGGAATTTTAAAAATTTAAACTTGCTTTTGACTTCATAAATAATTCAATGTTTATTTATAATAATATTTGAAATTCTATTTATAAAATGACAAATCAAGCAACTCTCTCATTGAGGTGATCAAATTCTAAACCAGAATATAAGAATTGCAAAACAAACAATCACCCTTATACTATGTCTCTTAAGACATGTTTTAGTTTTATGCATAATTGCATGTAATGGATTCAATGATCATGGACTCATGAAATGCATCTCTTTGCAAAGTTCAAATCATTACACTAGACAATGTCAAAGTTTATTAGTTTTAATTGCTTGCGCTTGAAATGAAGAAAGGTCATTCTTATTATCCCTTTCATATTCTAAAATGAATATATCTATTGTGATCCCTTTTTGAGGGTATGTTCAAATTAAAAGCAAAAGTGATAGTCCAAGTAAAATAATGATGCCCCATCAAAAAAAAAAAAAGACAAATCAAAGAAAAGTGGCAAAAGAAAAAAAAGATTGAAAGACACAATGAGTCGAGCAAGTGATAGTGATCCCGAGTCTTTTTAAACTTTAAACTTTTAAACTTTATAAATCCATTTCTTTTATAGTCATGAGTCATAACCTATATCACATACCTTTAAAAGTCTGTTTTAATCAAGTTAACAAGCAATCTGAACCAATAAATGGAGCTTTCAAAATGCAAAATACTTTTTTATAGGTGTCGTAACATTGCAAGCAAGTTACTTGTTATTATTCATGCTGATAAAATGAATACTGAAAAAAAGTTAAATATTTTTTTCTCATACAAAACCTTGAGCTTTTACTTGAACTTTTTGCTTTGAAACCCACAAAAGCAAAAGGTCACATCATCATGTACCTTCAACAATTTCAATCTCTCCGACACAAGAACAAATCATTTTTTTCTAAAAATTCCAAGGGAGTTACAAGATTTGTTTTAAACTCACATCAAAACAACTTTCGTTTTCAAAATGCAAGATGTTCAAGATTTCAAAACTCATTATGGATAAAGATTTTTTCACTAAAACTAAAAAAGAAGAAGAAGGAAGGGTTATTCAAAGTCATTATTTATTTGAGATATTGATAAAACACACTTAGAGGCAATGATCAATACAAAAAGGAAATATTGTTTTTAAACGAAGATTTGATCTCTTCAAAGTAGCAATAAAAAAGGAACATTCCCTACAACGAGACAAGTAGACATTTTTGTTTATAAAAAACAGTTTAATCCTTTCAAGATAGCTGGTGACACTAGTTGTTGTTATTAGAAAGAAAAGAGAGTAATGGATAATCATCTCAAAATAATCAACGAGATAGAGAATTTCCGGCAAGTAGATGGATCGTGATGGGCACCATAAAAACTACGCTGTGTAAAATTATAAATATTCTAAAAAAAAAAAATTATATAAGCCAACTTAAATGTCTTAAATTAATTCAAATTAACACAAAAAAATACAAACATAAAAGAGAAGGAGGCTTGAAATCTCATTAATTTGTTTATTCTGAAGTGTTTGAATTAAACTAAATACAAATAGATTATACATATGATAAACTAAAAATAGTTTTTGGGATTAAGCCTTGTTTCATAGAATCAGTTCTGATACCAAGAATAATATTTTTAATTTAACTTATATATAATCTCTTTGTATTTAGGTTAATTCAAGTACTTTAAAATAAACAGATTAATAAGAACTTCAACCTCTTTTTTTTTTTTTTTTTATGTTTGTATTTCTTTTGTATTAATCTGAATTAATTTAACAAAATGAACTAAAAGCTAAGTGATCAAAAATATCAAACCTCACTAATTAAGTAATAAAAAGATTGAGAAGAAACAGGATTGTATATTTCACATCAAATAAAGATACATGCATGTTATCTACCTCAAAATCATTAAATATGTGTTTTTGCATAAAGTTTCATGAGGAAAACCTCCGTCCATCAGAAAATAGACCATCTCAAAATGGCCAAATTTGAAAACACTTATGAAAATCATCACACCTGTAAGGATATCATTGGGTAACGGTGTAATAATCACAAGCTGATAATTCAAAAGAGGTTGCTGCAACCTCGTATGATCACACAACAACGATTCGTTCATTTCTTATCCTAAAACATTCTCTCTTACGACAGCACACGGGTCAACCGTTTTCTCGACGACGTCGTAGAAGCACAAGAAAAAGAAAAAATAATAATATTTATTCCAGGCGCGGTGGACACGCGTGCACCCACGAGCACGTCAGCTGTCAGACGTGACTGGTCATGTCTAGGGCGCGTGGGTTGGCGTTTCTCTATCAGCGTGGTAGGTGACCCCGCACTTCTAGGTCTTCTTACATCATCTCCTCATAAATATGGCGTCATAAATGCCATTTTCACAGAGTATTTTAAAATTCAACTGTTGAATAACATGTGGTCGTTGACAGTTGGCAGGATTCAGTTGGTCGTTGTGGGGCAGTTATGAAGGCATGGGTTCGCAGAAAACAAGAGACATTAAGGTTATTCTGGTACTTTCAAGTATGTATGCTTCTTGCATGCGAAATATGCGATTGGATTAAAAAGCGACTAGTGGCGCACTTTGTGCCGTCCTGCCGCTGTATTTTTATAATTTTTTCAGCTCCTTAATAGTTTTTTTTTTTAAATAGTTTAATGCAATTTACAAGCTTTTATCTGATTATATATTATAGAAATTTCCTTTTTAGACTATACAGTTATAAGTATTCATGGTTTATCTAAAATATGGCTGGATTGATTTTAAAAAACCAGTTTTGATTTGTAAAATTTTACAGTTAACAATACGATAAGTACCAATTTGAAAATATATACAAACTAAATAACTATTATTAAACTGACTATGTAATGATTTTTTTTTTTAATCTAAAATCACATATGTTTGTTGTGTTTTAAAGTGATTTTAGTTGTAAATACACCTTTAAGTTTGATTTTTAATGACTAGAAAATTAATTTTGCAAAAAACAAAAACAGAATATTTTTAGATTTAACTTTTATTTATTTAGATTAATTTTGTGATTCAATTAAAGTTAAGGAATCAATGAAATGGCTATAATTTTTTGAGAAACTAATTTTCACATTCTCGTTGGGAGTTTGAACGTTTATGATAAGGAAGAATACTTCTTTAACTATTATGTTGATCTTCTTTAAGTTTTGAGAAAATGTATTAATATAATGAAACAATTTTAGTTTGACTTGTTGCCTGCTTTATTTATTTTTTTTTTAAAAATTGAACTAATTTGTCAAATGAGAAAAAAAAAAGGTTTTGTTTTCATTAAATAGAATTTTGAATATCATTAAAATGTTTAATTAATTATTAAAAAATCATAATTATATATCACATATATAGATCACATTGGCAAGAATAATTATAATATAATAAAAAATGTTCTCAATTTAGCTGTCGTACAATCTTGCAATTCTTTGCTCATTGTCTAAGTTATATATAAAATAAATTATATTATACTCATACATTGCGCGATGATTACAATGAAAAGTGTTTGTTACAACATCCGTTTATGTTTTTTATATGTTTTTTAAAAGTTTGGTGGCTTGAAAAAAATATTAAATTAATAATTTTTATAATAATTTTAATGTAATGATGTAAAATATATATATATATAATATATTTTTAATATATTTTTAAACAAAAAAATATTTTAAAAAAACATATTATACTATAATACCAAACACTCTAAATAGTCACATCACCAAGAAAATATATTAAGTATTTACAAGATTTTTCTTAGTAAATATATATAATTGACAGGCAATCCCCCACCTACACGTAGAATCCATAATAATAATTTAAAAACAATCTAAACACCAAAAAACAAAAAAATTCAATACAAAATATATTAAATTGTGTGTATCAAGTAATAAGTAGCGTGCAAAAGGTTCCATGAAGAATTTTCACCCTGAAAATCTCGAGTCTTTCTTAACAATCAAGCGTTTTGCCTCCCAAAAAAATCTTATTTTCCCATTGGTCATTCGAAGTTCACCCCTTATTCTAGGGTTTGCTAATATAAATAGGCCAATTTTTAGATATTGAAATTACGCCCATTATTTTTATCAATCAAAAGCAAACCACCCATATTATACCCCAATCTCTTTCAAATTATAATTCAGGAATTGTAATGGTATGTGTGTGTATGTATATCAATCATTGCTATAAAATCTGGTACAAAACTCAAATTAAGGTTTAATTATGGGTTGAAAATGTCAATTGACAAATTAACTTGAATCAATTAAATTTTTTTATAATAAAATAATTTTATTTTAGTGAAATAATTTATTTTAGTAAAACGATGTGTTTTTTGTAAAAAATTATTACCAGATCGCCTGATAATGATTAATAACAAACCCAACTCAATTCAAACCTTAAATTACCGTGTTGATATGATGGACTGGTCGTGATTAATAACTATGTTAATAATAGAAGAAGAAAAAATGAAATTAATATAAAAAAACAAGAGGGGTAATTAAGTAAGGGAGAAAGAATTAAAAAATTAATAACAATAATAAGGTGGGCGAGTTCGCCGAGTCTTGAAGGAATATCATCGTGCAATGCATGCATTGTTTTTGGCTTTCTAAACTTCCAAACTCATTCTCTCTCTCTCTCTCTCTCTTCTCCACTGTTATTTTGTTACTTTGCATGCACATGTTCTTCCTCTCTCTCTTTCCCCTAAAAACTCAAATTCTCCGTCGTCAATCCTCCCTCCGGTCACCGGCAACCGACTTGTCACCTGATCCACGCACTTAATTCACCGCCTTAACCAATCTCCTCGAACTCGATCATTATTACACAGCAGAACTTCAACTTCCAAACAACATGTCGTTGACAGTCGTCTCTAGTCAACAGACATAACTGAACTAGCTCTAATCTCTGTCTTCTGTCTTAGCAATACGAGGTCAGTTTTTTTAATATTTTGTGTTTTATTATTAATTAACTAGTTGGATTAAAACTAATTAACTAAACGCGATTAATTTTAATTCTTGGAGATTAAAATTAATTTCATAGGTTAATTAAATTAAAATAAAAATGGCGTCGTCGTCGATTAAGAGCTGCATGAATGCAACATGTGGAGTCTCGACGTCGAGTTCTGGCAGGTGGAGAAAAGGTTGGGCTTTGCGATCTGGTGATTTCGCCATTCTCTGCGATAACTGCGGGTAATTTTCTTAATTTTAATTAAATTTTTTAATTTCTTTGATATTCATAGCTTTTCTTTTTTTTTAAAAAAAAAAGGTCTGGTATTTATATTTTGCTAGGAGTTATTGACTTATTGCGTTAAACGGTTTTGCGTCCATTTTTTCTTTTTTTGGATATCTGAATATTATTAACTCACAGTGCGTGGAATTATTATTATTATTATCATTATTAGGATTCTTCACTAATATAGTGCCATCATTTCCAATTAATTTTTTTCTCTTGGGATTTTCCATAGTTGTCGTCCCAAATTTCTGTTAGAATTAAAATGGTCGAATTTGTTTGTAAGAACAGAAATTAAGAAGAGATTCCTGAAAGTGAGGAGCCTAAGTTGTCCTAATGATACTTAAAAGGACTCATTTCTTTTTCTTTTTGTTATTTATAAATTGGGGATGATAGAAAATAAGTTAACAATGGATTCTAACACATCATTTATCGACTGTAATATAATAAGCTTCATGGGATATAATAATTTTGATCCATAGTTATAATTGGGGATTCGTGTTCGTTACAGGTCCGCGTATGAGCAATCAGTTTTTTGTGAGGTTTTCCACTCAAAGGATTCTGGGTGGAGGGAGTGCACTTCGTGTGGAAAGGTAAAGTCTATTGTTTCTATCTGTCCTAGTTTGATCATGGTAATTCCTTGCATAAATTTAATTGGATTTGGTGTTGGCACTTGGCAGCGTCTCCATTGTGGCTGCATTGCATCCAAGTCTCTGCTCGAGCTACTTGATGGCGGGGGTGTGAACTGTACAAGCTGTTCTAAAAGTGCAGGAGTCAGTTCTGTAAGAACAATTTTCATAGGCATTTGTCTTTCTTTGACGTCATCTAGATATCTGATCTAAAGAGGATTTTCTTTTCCATCTTCACCTAATTAATGTACACCAGCCTGAAATGACATTCACTTGGAAAGAAAACTAAGGCACTCATACTGTAATTTATGGCCTACACACCCCTGCTAGCTTGTGAACGAGAACTATTCTTCGCAATGTTTAAATATGCTGAGAAAAAAAGTACTCTTCCTAATATATGATGTTTTTATGACTTCAATAACATTTTGCTTATGGTCCGTTGATGCCTTTCATGGAAAGAGTGAGTTCTTTGTGAAAAGATGTAACTATCTAGAGTTCAAGATACTGCTGATTCAGGTCAACAATCCCTTATGTTCATGTATTTGAACAAGCTATGCAAATGGTTCTTCCTTCATGTATTCATTATTGCTAGACCGTGCTTGAATTCAAGCCCTGCGGTTCTCACCGACTGGATCTTGGTATTTCAAGTGTAATGAACCTTATTTTGATACAGGTGAATGGTGATGAAAAAACTAATGGATTTGGTATGTCAAAAGTTGATGATGCTGGGGAACTGCAATCTGCTTCTGCTGACAACCAGTTAACAACCGAAACAAAGCTGATGCAGTTAGGTAATTGTATTGATCGTATTGCCACGAGAAATTTGCTCCAGTTACAGAGTAGGGAGACAGACGGGTCTTACAGGAAAATGAAACAGGAGGATATGCTACCTCCTGTGGGAGAAATTGCAAGTTCAAGTTTCTCGACTTTTAACCAAGTATCCAATGCATCATCTCAAACTGCCAAGCTAGAGATTCATAGAACCACTGCAGCAAAAGATTTATTTGAATCACTAGCACAAACAAACTTGAGTATCAGTCTTGGTTCTTCTTTAGGAAACCCAAATCCTTTTCCTGGAGGTGTTGTCGATGAAAGGGTACTGGCTAAGGCATCCTCTCCACTCCAACAGGGGCCCAGGTCTCGCCATCTATTGCCAAAGCCTCCAAAGCCAGCCCTTGTTATGGAAGCAAATGCGGGCATGGTCTCACAGATACGTGTTGCTAGGCCACCTGCTGAAGGACGGGGACGGAATCAGTTGCTTCCACGTTATTGGCCTAGGATTACAGATCAAGAATTGCAGCAAATATCTGGAGAGTATCCATCATTCTGATATTCCAATTTCAGATTTATTATTTCTTTTCCTGCTGAATCATGCATTTTAGCTTATGCTTTTAAGATTTTCGAGTTTTCTGATAACTTGATTGTGATATCCTTAACCATTTTATCTTCAAGTCCAAACTCTACCATTGTCCCATTGTTTGAAAAGGTTCTCAGTGCGAGTGATGCTGGTCGCATTGGCCGTTTGGTTCTCCCTAAAGCATGTGCTGAAGTAAGTTTTGATATTTGATGGTCATAATATTTGCACCTAAGAAATCATTTTGTTGATGACTTTGCTGTGTATAAGTTGATGAACCACTGTGCAGGCATATTTTCCTCCCATCTCTCAACCCGAAGGTCTTCCTCTACGGATTCAAGATGTGAAGGGGAAAGAGTGGGTATTTCAGTTCAGGTTCTGGCCTAACAATAACAGCAGGATGTACGTCTTGGAGGGTGTAACTCCATGTATACAGTCCATGAAATTGCAAGCTGGAGATACTGGTATCTTCTAATCCATACCTTTTCTGAAAATCTATGATTATAATATGTGCTCGATAAAATATATGCCTTTTGTTCTATCTGTTTCTATTCTTTTTCATCATGCAGTATGTCTTGACACAGCAGTTTAGCTCCCAGAAACTAAACATTTCAGGTTTCCATATTTCTGACAGAACAAAGTAGATAACATCTCAATAGTTTTGTATTATTATCCATAATTTAGAGCTTTCCAGTTCTCCCTCTTAAATAAAAATAGACCATTCCAATGCGATATTTGTTATGCTATTACTGCCCTAAAAATATTTACTTCCGCAAATTACAATTTAAGTTTGTTCCTAAATCTTAAGTGTAAATGGCTTCTTGGGAGACAGTGGTGTGTTTACTGTCATATTTATATCTATTGCAGTGACATTTAGCCGTATGGATCCAGAAGGAAAACTTGTCATGGGATTTAGAAAAGCATCAAACTCTATTGCAATGCAGGTAAAAACCAGTCAGTTTTTATGTTAGCAAACCTGAACATATAGTATTAATGCATATATTATCATATAAACAGGACACCCAACCATCTGCGATTCCTAATGGTGTTCCTTCAAGTGAAAGTTACTTTTCGGGTGTTTTTGAGAACCTACCTATAATAAGTGGTTACTCTGGTCTTCTCCATTCACTAAAGGGAAGCTCCGATACACACTTAAATGCACTGTCCAAACATCTGCATTCAGCTAGTGGTGATATTAGCTGGCATAAATCTGAGAAGCAAGAAGCCAGGACAAGGGATGGCTTGCTGCTACCATCATTGCTGGCTCCTGAGAGAAAAAGGTTGCGAAATATTGGGTCTAAAAGTAAGAGGCTACTAATCGATAGCCTAGATGCTTTGGAGCTCAAAGTTACGTGGGAGGAGGCGCAGGATTTACTTCGCCCGGAGCCAAGTATCAAGCCTAGCATTGTAACCATCGAGGATCATGATTTTGAAGAATATGAAGTGAGTAATCTCCCTGAAGTTCTTAGTTATTGTATCCATATACACCCATATCTAATATACATTCAATTGTTTTCCACCTGTATATGTGTGTATGAACATGTGCACACCATGATTGCATTCTGATGAAAAAAACTCTCATATATTTAATCTAGCATTCTACCGATTTCTTGTTCTGCACTTACTGATGGTGCCTAATCAACAATGTTACATGTAGTTATTATGTTTTAAACATTAAAGAGGCATGGATGTTTGGTAAATGGAATTGATATTAGATATGACTAATATTTTCCATATAGTACTGTAATAATTTATTGACGAGAAAGCAGCCGCGCGGTTGATTTCATTATTGTACAATGTTTTAACATGCAGGAACCACCAGTTTTTGGGAAGACGAGTATCTTTGTAGTTCGTTCTATTGGGTAAGAATCACTGCCATCTATATCATTAGTCGTTTAGCGTGTGAAGGTAATGCACTCGCAGATTGACCGAATTGTCCTGGTACAAGAACTAACCTTCTGACATGGGGTCTTGAAACTCTAATACAATGAACAAACCGAGCTCATCTTTAAGATAGATGAAATCAATTCCTAATCAAGATTATCAATCTGCCCCATGTCAGAATCGCTGTAAATCATTTAAAATGATGATTTTCTTTTCGGTGTACAACACACTTGTGTCATTTCTTAGAGTTGAAAGGCATTTACATCACTGAATGAGAAGAATAGTAATTAACTGCTTAGTCCTGAATCATTTATCAGCAGATATCTAAGTTGGCGAATAAGAAGATCAGGAAGACGTGCTAGTTTGTTGATGAAAATAATCTTTATGGTTCTTTCAGCTTTAATCTATGAAGAAGTTCCTGAGATTCTATCTCAAAGGACCCATTGATCACATTTTATATTGTTTTTAATGATCTCAATTTTGATTCCACCTCCGGTGGGAAATCATAACCTTTTCCTTTTTTCCCTTTTTTGGGGGTTCAAATAGCCTATTTCTGTCATTCGTAATGGAATTTGGCCGATGTTTCTTTAAGTGTTGGTGTGCTAAATGCTTCTGATATTAGATCCAATTTGTTGTCAGAGGACAAGAGCAATGGGCTCAGTGTGATAGTTGCTCCAAGTGGCGAAGGTTGCCGGTTGATGTTCTTCTTCCGCCTAAGTGGACATGCGTGGACAATGCCTGGGATCAAAGCAGGTCAATGATACGTCGTTGTCATTTCTGGATCCCCCCCTCTTTTCCCCCCATGAAATCGAGTGCCAGGTCGATTTACTACAAAGATTAATATGATTTTTTCTTCAGGTGTTCTTGCTCTGCTCCAGATGAATTGGCCCCGAGGGAGTTGGAAAATCTTCTAAGACAGAACAAGGGTATGAATCTATGATGCAAGCAAGCATCCCTTTTTCTCCTTTTGTTGAAAGCATACATGATGATTGTAGCTCACACTTCTCGAATCATTCATGATAGGACCTTCTCTGTTTACATGAAAAAAAAGAAACTTAAAGAGTTTAGGCTGTCGCATACTGAAAATTGTTGTGTAGACCAGACCAACCAAATTGGTTGCTTCTCTTCCAAGTTGGTTGATCGATTCATCACTTGTCCAAGGTTCATGCTGTCGTTTCTCTGTCGAACTATTTTGTTGTCTCTCTGGGTCGGGTAAAAGAATAGCTTAATCTCTAATGAGACTCCAAGTTCTATCCCCCAAGTGCTTAAACCTCAATGATCGTTTTAAGGATTCTGCTTGCACTTTCAACACAGAAGATTTCATCCATAATCTTTGATAAATGCATTAAAGCATGGTCATTTACTCACTGAAATATAGAATAGAAGTAGCGATTCCAATTTCATCCCATCTACCCGATACTTGACATCACCCAACCCGGCTGGGTCGGTTTTTATGCAATTTGACCTGGGTCAAAACAGGCCAGGTATGGGTGCAGGTGAAGGGTTTGCCCAACCCCCACCCAACCTTGTATTTTTACTACTTCTTTTTATCCAATGTTATACATATATTAAAAGGAATCCCTCTTCACCGTCGAATCCAATTTTATGTAGTGGTGGTAAATTTGTAATTTGATTTTTATCCTTACTCTCGACATGTTTATTACTTGATCTATCTATCATCATTTTTTTTTTTCTTTATTCTTTTGTAATATCTTTTTAGTTTTTCTTTTCATTTTTTTTTTTAGGGGGAAAAAAATATATTTGTTCTTTATTCTTTACACTTGAAATTTATCACTTTCATTTCAGCTATTTATACTCTTCTTTTTGCTTTTATCTTTGTTTTTTGTAATTTTTTTTCTTTACATTTTATTTTAAAAAATATATTATATGAAAGTAAAAGTAAATGATGTTTCACTATAACTATAGCAATTGTAATATTATTTTGTTTTTCTACTGTATTAAAAATTCATTTGAGATCTTATATATTTTTTTAATGTATATAATTTTCATTTTATTTTGTTATATGAAAACATTGATTTTTTGAATTAATAGTTGTGTTTTTTACTCAAGTAAAAAAACTTCAATAACGTCTGCATATTCATTCTTTTGTGTTAGAAAAAAAAAAAATTGACATAATGAGACGAGTCGAATAAAAATGTTAACATTTTTATTTTATTTATTAGTGTAAGATAGTTCTTGATTTATTAAATGCATGTGTATAAGTTTTTTTTATTATTAATTAGGGTTTTTTTTTTTTTTTAAAAACAAATGTTAGAAAAACTTGTATATTCATTAGTATTTGACCTGGGCTTCAATGATTATTACAATATTAAATTGCAATTCTTGTAAAAAATCAATTTAAATAACTAGCTTTATCTTATAATCAAAGTGACCTGATCCAACTAGGTGTGGGGACATAAGAAACCCGACCCGACCCATAGCCATCCCTAAATAGAAGGTTTCTTGTATAAACTGGAGTTCGTTCATGAGTGTGTTTGTCTGTCGTGTCCCTCATGAAATTGTTGTATGGTATGCATAATGAGCCACCAATTCATAACTATTTGCATGCTTTAAATTAGTTTTTCAAATATGGTAAGATATCCTTATGCTTTTTTCTTCTTCTTTTTTTTAAATTTTTCTTACATTTGAAAGAACTAAACTGATATTACAATGGCCTTGATTTTTTTATACAGATTTCAAGAAACGGAGAATTACAAGCGGCCATCGTCCAGCCCAGGAGCATGAATCTTCTGGTCTGGATGCTCTGGCCAATGCGGCGATCCTTGGGGACGCGGGTGAGCAAAGCACCACTGCTGTTGCAGCCACAACCAAACACCCCAGGCATCGTCCTGGCTGCTCATGCATTGTGTGTATCCAGCCCCCGAGTGGGAAGGGGAAGCACAAGCCTACATGCACGTGTAATGTCTGCATGACAGTTAAACGCCGTTTCAAAACCTTGATGATGCGCAAAAAGAAGCGTCAATCAGAGCGTGAAGCAGAGATTGCTCAGAGGATTCAACATATGTCCGGTCCCAAAGATGAAGCAGACGTAGAGAGTAGCTCTAAGCTTGCATCGACGCCTATGGATCCATCAGATAATGAAGCCAGGTCAGGGAATGAGTTAGAATCCAAAAGCCAAACCAATAATCTGTCAAACAAATTGGCCGACTCAGGCAAGGGACATCTAGATTTAAACTGCCATCCTGGCCGTGAAGAAGACTCACAAGCAGGGTTAGCACGAATGAGCATGACAAGTCTTCTTCAAGTAGCAAGCCTTCCATTGGAGACATACTTGAAGCAGAATGGTCTCGCAAGTTTATCCGAACAACAAGCAAGTTCTGCATCGCATGTACCACCACAAGCTGGGGAAAATGGAGGGAGAATTGATGAGGATTGCCAACCTGCTTCGGTTGCTCAAGAGCAGGAGAGCGGAGGCGAGGAGGATGATGAACCTGCACCAGACCAAAGCCAAAATGACCTTCTATAAAGTCCCTTTAAAGCCAAAACGACCCTGTATAATGTGCCCTTTTCTTTCTCTTTTTTTGCACAGATAAATTCCTAGCTCTTTTTTTTTTTTCCATGTGAGATGAGCAGTAATTTTTGTTTCTTTTTTAGGGTCTTTATTATAATATATTGTGTGACAAGGTACATGAATTTTTCTCTTTTCCCGTCCATTTAGTAAATTGGAGGTGACCTTGTGCCATGGCCATCGATGCAATACAGATGCAAGTCCTGTTTGAAATTTCGTTTCCCTAGTGTTTCTCTTGGAATTCGCATCTCATAAAATCTCTCCATTTCTCTCTTCCAATTGTCTGCTTCATATATTGTAAGATCAAACCCGACCAACATTCACCACATTCGTTCAGTATCTTCGTTCCCCCTTTTGAGTATTATGGTTATCTTCAGGCAAACAAAACCCAGGAGCATTCGTGCAACAATACGTAACCGAGAAAATCATGGAAGAGCCTGAAACATGGGTTTGGAAAACTATCATGTAAATAGCATTGTTGATTACAAAGAAACTAATTGAATCCAGTCGAACTAGGGTTTGCACTCTATCTACAAACTAGAATCCACTCTAATCAACATCGAGGGATGGGAAGGTGGAAGAACCACATTTTTATCTTTCTATATATTCTGTTGAATCACCAAAAAGGGCAAAAGAAAAGCCATTCAAAAAATGAAAAAATGCATATATTAACAATCAAAATCCTTCAACACCTGGCCTTCGAACAGCTGACGAAGATGATTTCCTGCTTTCTTGCCGTTCTAGTTCCTCAAGAGAGATAGTTGAGGAACAGGCACGAGGAGGAAGAGACGGAGGCAATGCTCGAGACCTGGTAGGGGAAATGGATGGCCGGGCTCTGGATGGTGGAGACGGTGAGAAACTTAACCTTGGTGCTGGGGTGATGATCCCATTGAGACTTGGAGATCTGGACATTTGTTTACCAGCAACTGCTGCTGGTTCTTGCAGAGGAAAGCGACTGGAGTATTTCATGTCTTGTATGACTTTGAGATGTTCCACAATGGTTCTCATAGTTGGTCTTTCTAAAGGATCCTTCTGAAGACATCTTAGAGCAATGTCTGCCAATGTGCCGGCTGCTTTTGCAGGGAAACGGCATTTTAGTTGAGGATCCATAATCAACGATAGTCGACAGTCATCAGCTAAAAAAGGCCGGGTCCACTTGACCAAGTTCCTCTCTTCTCTAGGATGACGGCTATCAAGATTTTTCCGGCCAGTGAGCAGTTCAAGAAGAAAAATTCCAAAGCTCCATACATTGCTCTTCGGTGTCAACAGCCCTCTCTCTACTGTCTCTACTGAGAGATTTGCGGCAGCCTGTGTGAGTGAAGAGAAATAGAAGGTGGTCAACTCCACAGAGCAAAAGAATGCCTAAACAGATGCTTTTACAGACAAATGAAGGCATGCAAATTTAATTGGAAGCCATCTCACCCCACCCCATGTGTGGAGGCAGAGCAAACCACTACTGATTTATTCAAAACAAGAAGAAATATCCTCGGGCCAGGTAAATCAGCTTACCGCTGTACTGTTAGAGATCTCTGTTTCAGGGATGTGGCCAACACAACCATATCCTGAAAGCTTTGCACTAAAGTCTTTGTCAATTTGTATGTTGGCGGTTGAAAACTCATTGTACATTGCCTGCAAATCAAAGGATAGCATCAGCAAATATAAAACTTAATGAAAACTAAAAAGCTTGGACACTACACAGTCTCCCACCTATTTACCTTCAGGGAAAAAAAGAAGTAACAAACAGAGGATTCATTTCAATTGGCTTGTAGATTCACAAATCAGGATCTATTGGACAGATTTAATCAATTAAATACTAACAATACAAAAGATAAAAAATGCTAACCTGTCATCCATATGGAAGTCTGCTAAAATTGTGAGCTAAACATAATATCATGCATTGTTTCATTGTTCACTTTATGTGGATCAAAGCAGCAATTTTTTACCTGGAAAGGCCCTTCTTCATGCAAGAAAGCAAGACCTTGCGCAGCACATAAAGCAATTTTCATCCTGGTATTCCAGTCAATGGGAGGGCCATCAGACCTTCCATACAGTAACCGGTCCAAGCTTCCATGATAAAGCCTCTCATAGACCAGCATTCTCTGGTCTGAGCCATCACGTGCATGATAACCAAGCAATTTGCACAAGTTTGGATGTTGCAAAGATGCAAGGGTATTAACCTCATTAATAAATTCTTTTAAACCCTGGAAGATCAATACACAATGAGTTTAATTGCAAAATATCAAGCCACTTCAAGTGTTTAAATAGGAAAGGAAAATGATAAATAACTCCATACATCTTCTTTAAGTAAAGCATAAGCTATCAGCAAATAATGCAATCTAAGTTCTAATTATATTCTTAAGCTAAAACTTAAATCATAGTGTCATGCATGAAAGAAAGGGATAAGATGGTTACACTTAGCACCTCATCTTTTAGCAAAATACATTGTGAATCCTTAGCAAAAGAAAATTGACAGTATTCTCTCCATCTACACAATTGCAAACATTCCTATATGATTTTTTTGGGGAGCAAATGTAAACCACAAACATCAGCTTTTCTAGAAGGCAGCTCACTAAATTGGAGTTTTTGCTAATCATGTGAAACAAATAACAGCCTATGTAATCCAACATCCCTTAGGCCAGAGAAAGGACTCTCGGCGTAATATTTTGAAGGAGATAGAAGATGGGGGGTGTCAAATGGATTAGACAAGCATAGCAAGTGCTTAGTTTACCAGTAGATGAATAAATTTCTAGAAATGCAAGACAAAAAAAGAAAGCTGTTCATAAATTTAAAGAATTATCAAAGCTCAACTATCAGCTGTCATCAACTGAAGATCTAAGAAAAATCTCTTCTGTGGCTGTACATAAACAGTCACTTCATGCATTACCTGAGGAGATGGGTTAAGGCGAATAACACTAGCTTCAAACTTCTTCGAACTTGCAGTATCATCTCCAAAGGAAGCCCTGAACATTATGGAAGAAAGACCTTCAGAGACGCATCGATCTGAGACGAAGTTGCTGCAAGCAGATTGAATTTCTTCATATGGAAAGTTCCTGAGTGTTCCACTGTATGTTCCACTGCGAGGCAGTGGCAACGGACCAGAAGCATAAAGAGAACCACTGCTATTCACTGATTTAAAGCTACTCATAGGCTTCAGTATAGCACAACCCTGAGGTGAAGGGAGTGGAAGAGGTTGTGGACCTGGTAGCCGTTGTTCCTTTGAAATTCCAATTCGGTTTTTTGACTCCTCATGCTCATCATATTCAGCTGATGCAAGAGCATCTTGTTCTGCTGCATCAAGGCTTTCTGGAGCCGATAATGCCCTTGCCCTGTTGCTAGGTACTTTGTTTTCTGGTTGAACAGGCTTCACCCTGGTCCGAAAACTAGGGGGTGCTGACTGCAATGAACGTGTTGGGACCTGCGGCTCAGGTAGAGTAGTTGGTATTTGCTCCTTAGGACTGACACGCTTGATGGAAACTGACGGCTCATGCCTTTTCTTTTTGTACTTTAAAACAGTGAAACAACCCATCTTATTACATTCAATTCTTGAAACCTGCAAGGAAGTCCTCTATGTTTCAGTAATGAAAAGAAAAAAAAAAAAGCTTAATTATCAATACCAACTTCCTAGGCAACAAAACATTTGGAAAATAATGCATGTGTAAACTACAGGATTAGATATTCTCAATTATTCACAATAGGGTTACAAATCCTAATATGACCAAAACTTCAAGGGCTCAAGTTGCAGGAATTTCCATGGTTGACCGTAATTATCCAACTGTATAACCAAAACGATCAATTCCTAACCTTCAGTGCTTCTATGGAAAATGCTTACTATACATGCCTTTACTCAGTGAGGTATCATGATAAGAACATTCAGGGACCTCCATCAAAGTTTCAATAAATTTAATCTTTTTAAATCAATGACAGCTCGAATTACACCTCAATTAATCAAAAACACTATAAAGGAAGTAAAATCATAAAGGAATAAGTTGGCCAGTGGGTTAATTTTGGACACCCCTTCATCACAAGCAGATCAAATTCCCTTAAATTTTAAGGACCGAATCATCAAAATTGCTATTGCAATCACAATTAACCTTGTATAACATACATCAGTGTTGCCAAAAAATAACAAAAGAACAAAACAAAATTATCCAACTTTGAGTTCTCCACACACAATCAAGGTATCTTAAATCCCCTAAAATGCCAACTAGACAATACGTTCCCCACCAATGACCTACACCATTAAATTACTGAAGGATTACAAAAAAAAGGCATACCCATTAATGCACTTTCAAAATAAGACAAAAGGCTACATAAATCAGCATCCCATCAACTGAACCAAACTACCAAAGCCCTGATCCAAAATCATCCCAACAAAATTTCAAAACTTTAAGCACCCAAAACTCCACATATCATCCAATCCTACTTCAATTTTCCTATAAAGAAAATCCCACAAGCAAACAAATAATACTTTAACAATAACATAAAAAATAAAAAACAATCAAGCAACAAACAAACATTAAACAAAAAAAGGTCACAACTTTACAATCCTTTAACAAAAATAAAAAGAACCCAACAGCTTCCAACTTAAAACAACCACAATTCTTAAACATTTAAAATCAATAATAAAATCAAACCTGTAAACACCAGCTCATGAAAAGCTTCCAACTTGAAAGAAGAGGGGATAGATATCGGGAGGGAGGAGAACAAAATAAGGGGAAAGGTGTGATTTTGATGAGGTAAAATAAAAACCCTTCACAAGTCAAAGAAAAGAAAGCAAAATGAGAAAAGGGGAAGGGAGAGAGCTTTATTTTATTAACAAAAGGTAGACAAAAAAGATGCTAAGGCATATTTAGTGTAATAGAGAAGAGAGAGAGAGAGGCAATGAGAGCACTGGTCAAACCTACCAAAACCCAGCATTTAATTACTCCATTTAAGATGTGATTATTGTCACCTACATTTTACAAAAATAAAATATTATATATATATATATAAATAAAATTAGATTTATCATTTTTTTAGACATTTGTACCCTCTATGTTGTCATGTTGAGTTATTGCTGGCTTGTTTTCCATTTCTTCGTGTGATTTTGAGTAATGACCTGATTGCCCTTTGTAGTTTGCAATGCTATCTAAGGCATATATGTTTATAAGAGTGTTTTTTTAAAAAAAATAATAATTTGCTAACAATGTGGATGCATCTATAAGATTTGAAAGTAAAAGGATGTGAAAAACAGAGTAACTTTTTGTTGAAAGGAAAAAATCTATTTTTCAAGTAAAAAATATTTATTTATTTCTTACATTAGTTCTTTGATTTGTTAAGAATTACAATTGATTTAAATTCATCTTATTAATCCATTAAAAATATGTATTCTAATAATGAGCCTTCAATGAACTAATAACATGCATAAATCTCTAAAGTTTACTTTTATTTAGAATATGTTTAATAATGTGGTGATGTTTAGTTGAAATTATATTTTATTTTAATTATAAATTTAAAAATATTAATTAATACATATTACAATTTTGTATGAATCTCATTATAAAAAAATTACAATTTATATTTCAAAATATAACCCCAGAAGCTAATAAAATGACAAACGAACACAAACTCAACACAAAAAAATTTAATCACCAACCCACTAGCTTATAAGGGTGTTTTGGTCTTGTGGGAGGTAGGGGGCATGTAAAATTGGAAAATGTGATGCCCATAACTGTAAATTCACAAGCTACATCGATTTTCAACGAAGAGGCCTCGATTGAAGTGACAGCTCAGTCAAACCTTGGAAACTTAATTATTTTCTTAAAAAAAAAGTTTTGAAAATTTTTGAATGTTTCAGTGTGGTCAAAGAGACCCATCAAGATAGGTCTTTGACTCAGAAGATTTGTCCCCGTCAGATTTGCTCGTGGCGGAGAGATCAACGGCCAGCATGAATCCACTTAAAGCCACTGTAGGTCCCACACCGAATAGAGACTTGGCGACTCCATCACGCGCCATGTAAGCGTGGGGTTCACACCAAAGGGGGGGATCGTGGGGGCCATACGAGTACTTTTTACTGTTCATCTTCATGGCGCGTGTATTGGCCTGCTTCTAAAACGCGTGGTGGTCTTAACTTGACTTAACCTGGCTGGTAAAGTCATTACAGACAATATAAGGACTGCATTAATTGAGGACTCTGGTAAGAAAATCTTTCCCTGCTGTAATCATAGTTCATCTTATCCTATTAGTAATGGGCCAGACCTTGCGAGCCCAGATTACATGTCTTAAAAGGAGGCAAACCCATCATGCTCAGCGGATCGACCCGGATCTTAAACGGATCAGGATAAAAATTAAACTAACTTGATCAGAACTTATTAGTCGATAAAAATTCAATTTTCAGCTTGTTATTTAAAAAAAATATATATATTATCTAATTTTTTAAAATAATTTAATAATTTATATATAATAAAAACTTAACTTTTGACCCATTTTATTTTTAATATTTTTATCAAAATAATATTATTTTAATTCTTTTAAGAATTTATTTAAGAGAGTCCAGCTTTACAGCTATAAATGAAGTAAGATCAAAACAAAGTATTTTATGATACAAATTTGATATATCTATGGATAAATAAGATATTATTCATAGTTTTTACTTTTTATAATAATTTTTTAATGCATATTTTAAAAAATTGATAAATGTAATAAGATATAGTAATGTGATGTTCTATGTTAATAATAAGAATAAAAATAATATTTTTTAAATACCTGAGTTTGGCAAGGGCAAAACATGGTTTGAGAAGAAAATATTAATGCTAAACATCAAGAAAAAAAACACTCTAAAAATAAATAATGTGCAAAATCATAATTTTAGAACGTGTTTAGAAATGTAATTGTGGTTGCTTTTTAAAGTAATATTTTTTTTAACATCAATACATCAAGATTATCTAAAAATATTAAAAATATATATTAATTTAAAATAAATAAATAAATAAAATAAAAATTATATTTTAAAAAAATATTTTTAAAATTCAGATACAAACAAGTTCTCAAGAAGTGGGATTCATTCGTAAGGTTCTATTAGAACAACGAATCATTAGAATTCTTAAAGGTTTTTTTTGTTATATATTTTTAATGTTTAATATCACGCGGGTGAAAAAACCTTCTCGTCAGGTTAGGTAAAATGGGGTTTTTCGGAGGGTACAACTGGTATTTACCGAGTCGGTCAAGTTATCATTAATATGTTTGTCTTCTCAGCATAGGGCCGAAGACAGAGAAGTCGAGCCTTGGACAACATGTTCAAAGAAGCAGACTTTGAAAAGTAGGGCGTCTTTTCTCTTGGGCTCAGGGATTTGGTCTAAAGCTTTCGGCTATAAATTTCGTGTTATACTTTGACCAGGTGAAGATTTTACAAGACTCCAATCGAGGCACAAACTCCAGCCAAGACATTACTGGGCCAAGAATTTGCAAAACCCTGTTCAGATTTGCAGCATCATCTGTCATATATTGATTCATATAACACAGGAGCTATGGCCAATGGTCATTTTACTTTGTGTCTAGGAGGCTTACACTCTCACACTAGTGGTGTCAGACACCGGGTTTATTATTTTTATTTATTTATGTAGGATATCTTGATTAATTTATGTGCATTATTATGAAGTTAACGACTAGGTAAGTCTCTAGTAACTATCAATATTATCAACCACAAGATTTAAATCTGAAAACATAAAAAAACCTAAATTTTTTAGTTCCAAACTCTTACTTACTTGGCCGGGTTTTATTAACTTTGACGTTAAATAACCATTTGTTTATTAATATTCAAACTTTCAAACAATCACTAATAGAAAGAGAGAGGTACCTACACTCAAATCATTTTCATAGATGTTGAGAAAATAATGGTGTGGGAAAAATGCACATTGATTTTTCTTTGAACAATAGGCATGTGTGGTGTGTGGTTAAAGATAGACAAAAGAAGAAGAAATCACCTAATCTAATCAAAGAAGAATTGATTCATCTACAACGCAGCATTAAGGCTATCATTCATAGGATAATTGGGATGTCAAGTCCTCTGACTGCACCACACCCATAGATTGGCAAACCTTGAAAAAATTACCTGAAAAATGTCAACTTAGTCAGGCAACTAACCATCTGGCAAAATCATAACCAGAAGGGCTAGAAAAGAAAATGAAAAAGATGATAATACCTGAGAAAGCTCATATAAGCACCCAGAAGAGGCTGCATAATTCCATGCCCTCCAGACAAATTCTGAGACCAAACCTTGATCATAATTCATGTACTCGGCTAAACGAAACATAACTGCACAAACTGCAGTTGCCATTGTTAAAAACACCAATAAAGTCAAGGCCTTTCCCGTTATATATTTCTTGAACAAGAAAGCAAGAAAGAACAAGACAGATGAACCATGGATGATAATTCCCTTCTGATTTCTCTCACAGATTGATTCTGAAAGCAATGCCAGTGTCCCGACCAGCAAAGATCCAATGCAAGCTGGCTTCTGCAAACATTAATCAATACTCAGAGATTCGTGACTTTAAAGACATTATGCATATATAATAAGAGAATTGAGTGAAGTGACATGATGATTCAATACTACCTTGTAAGAAAACTCTCTCTGTCGATCCACATGTAATTTACTGTCTGGGTTTTGAAGATTTTGGGTTTTCTCTGCTGCAATTGCCTGTTTCTTTGAAGGTAAAGTCTTGAACTTTTGAAAAAATCTGAGGAATTTAGATTTCAGAGTTCTTGGTTTTTTCCATCTAGGAATTGAATTCCGAGATTCTGTATTCACTTGGAGGAAAAATCTATGGATTCTAAGAAAGATTGAGAATTTGGGGGACTTCCAGATGGGTTGATCTGTTTTTGTTGCTTTGAATTTGAAATGGAATTTCTTGGCTCTAGCATGTACTTTGATTTTCCAAGTTTGCTGCTTCTCTGCTTGCATTGTATGCAGACAAGCAGACTAGCCAAAAAGAGAGAAAGTGGAACAGTGGGTAACCAGCAAATTATTAAAGGTTTTACTAGCCGTTGAAGCGCTGGGTTGCCCTAGACAGAAAAGGTTAGCAAAAGCATAAAAAATCAGATAGGAGAATTGGCCCTTTGCTAGTCACAAAAGATAAAAATTCGTGCCACCAGTTGAACCGACAAACACACTTGGTTTGGTAAGGTAGATTTGTTATTATAATAATGAAATCTTTTCAAACTAATTTTTATTTAAAAATATATAAAAATAATTTATTTTTTACACAAGTACATTAAAACAATCCAAAAATCTATCAAACTTTATAAGGGAATGAAGAAAAAAATTGAAGGGTTAATGAAGGGAGGGGCGGCAATGAAGCTATATATAGAGGCAGAGAGGAAGGATGCATCATCTGCCTCTGTGAATGCCTTATAAACTTCATATCCCATTTATTGATATTAGAGATAATTTTCGATTTTTCTTAGAAGTTTTATCAAAGAGATCTCTTTTGAAAGTTCATGTTTATGACTAATTTTTATTAAGTAAAGGACACGGAATATAAAAAAATAAAATATTTTATATTTATCAAACCAAGTCAGTTATTGACTAGGTTTGGTACCGTGATTCGCTGCAGCCTGATGAAAAGCCAACTATTACATATAAAAACAAAATGAGCGTTATTTTTCCCCTCCATATGATGAAATATTTAAATAGAGGATTAAGAACTCGATCAGGTTATTATATCACATTCATTGTCCACCTTATAAATTAATAGATGAAAAAAGACTGGTGTTGTTTGTTCCACCTAGCAGGCGAAGAGTGAATTGGTCACTCCGTTTAAATGGTGATGTAGTTAAAATAAAAAATAATTTTAATATGTTGTCTTTTTAATATATATCAAAGCCAATTTTAAATATAAAAAGATGGACTATTAAAAGAATAAATTGTAAAAAACAAAATAAAGAGTGAAATGAAAAGATTTATTGTGTTGACCTGGATTAATACATGAAATTTATAATTTGGATAAATTACACGACCACAAAGAGTTTATCCAATTTGACAACATGTTTCTTTCTTTTTCATTTTCTTATTCTCTTCCTTGTTGGGCCTTGAATGAGTCTTAATTAACCTTAGATTGGATTAAATCTAGAATTAAAATGAAGAGTTATAAAAGATTTAGAGATGAAATTTATAAAAATTATTTGATATTGTATTAATCATAGTCAACCTAAGTTAATCCACAAAACTCACAACCATAATCATAAATATAATCTCATTTAAGTAATTCATTTGGATAATATATCTATTTCTTTTCTCATCTCTTACTCTTTTCTTGGTCAGATCTTAATTGGGACTTAAGTAGCCACAAGTTAAATGAATTTTGAGATTAAATTAAAGAGACTAAATTGAATTGACCTAAAATAATTGGCATAAGACTGTCAATGTGGCTTCGACATTATTTTCTTTCCTTGCATCAATTTCCTTTTATTGTCTCGATATTCTTGCAACAACATCAAAAAATATTATAGCTGTTCATGATGTTTTTTTGCGCGCGCGCACACCACCAACTATTGTAGAAAATGCCATTCAGTTTTAGTCTTTACCAAGACAGATGCGTGGGACCAAGACAACAAAAGCAAACGTAATCTCTTAAAGCCAAACGATAATAAAGAATGAAGTTGTATTTTTTTTATTTTAATTTAAATAAAAAAAAGATGATTGATAACAAGGGGTTAAATTGTATTTTTTTTAAATGAGGGATAAATTTTTTTTTTATGTATTTGTTTGCCATTAAAAAAGTTGATTAACAAAAAACACTTTCCGATTAAATAAAAATTTGACTTGATTTTCATGAAAATATTTTTTTTTTATTTTGTACGGAAAGCGTTTTCCAGAAGTTGTAAAAAAATTAAAAATATTATATTATTTGCTAATTATATTAAATTTGGTCCTCAAACTTTTAATTAATATATATTTTGTTTATTTTTTTTAATCTCATCCCTTAAAATTTGATTTAATTTTATTTTTATATCAACCTTGGTCTTCATTTTTATGATTACTATTTGCTTTTCTCTTATTATTTTTTAATTGAAATTTTTTATTTATCAAATTTAGTCCTTATTCTTTTGATTGTTACTTATTTTATCTAAAATAATTTATAAAATTGTAATTATTATTATCTTAATTTCACCATCTTTTAATTTTTTTTTATTTGTTAGATTTGATCTCCATTATTTTTATAATTATTATTTATTTTATTTAAGATAATTTATGAAATTATATTTTTTTCAATTTGATTCTCATTCAACTTTTTAATTTATATGATTTATTCCTTATTATTTTAATAAACTTAAAAAAAAAATATTAATAAGCTATTTTTCAGCTCATTTTTCATAATACAACCAATTACTGAAAAGTGTTTTCTGTCTTATTTTCCATGACACTACCAAACATCGAAAAAATAATTTACTTTTCAAGAATTCACTTTCTATCAAATAAACAGGGTTTTAGAAAAAAAAAACAAATATTCAAGTATGGCCAGTATTATCAAGAGATTAATTAATTATTTTTAAAACTAGAGTAACTATTTCCCGTATTTAGAAAAAGTAGAGGGAGTAAATTTATAATTTACTCTAAACTAACCACCGTTGCTTCCCATAATTATATAATATTTATTATTTTCAACTCTATTTGATTTTGTTTTTAATTTAAAATCTATTGGATCCCGACGTTATTCTTAATTTTCACATACCAATCAAACAATTGTAACACTTTACCTTTCAACCATTTTTCACGCTCTCAACATTTCCTAATATTTAACTTTTAATTTTGTATTATGTGGAGTTATAGTGTATTTTTCAAAAGTATTTTTTACTAAAAAATATATTAAAATAATATAATTTTTATTTTTTAAAAAATAATTTCTGACATCAACACATCAAAATGATCTAAAAACATTAAAAAATATATAAATTTAAAGCAAAAAAAATAAAAAAATAAAAAATTTATTTAAAAATATTTTCAAAACACAAAAAAAAAAAAACATCTCAATTAATGCTCCAACTATTCCAAAAATATCCCTTACCAAACCAAACTAAATGAGATAGAAATGGCCTCATAGTTGATTTGATTAAAGGCTATTGGTTTATAGAGAGATTAATTGGGTTTTGTGCTTTGCAAATGGAACCCTAACCCTCTCATTATCAACAAAGTAAACCGTATTCCATGTGATTCCAACCTTCATTACTTGACATAAATCGAATCCCCACAAAACACTAGCATTTGTCAAGCTAGTTGGATCATCAAGAATGACTCATGGGGTAGGGGCAATAAAGCTGTTTTTGGTGACGTGGTTTATGATATTTTTTCAATAGTATATTTTAATTAAAGTATTATTTTTACATTTATATAATAAAATCATTAAAACATAATTAAAAAAAATATCAATTTAATAATTTTTAAACAAATAACATTTAAAAAAATAATTTCAACCATAAAAACCCGTACCATCAAAAATGTTTTGTTGGTTACTTCGATTTGTTCAAAAATACAAGTTGACACGTCACTCATTCTGCTCAAGAAAAATACAAATTAATTTGTGACTCGATCAGTCCAATAAAAACTCAATGATTCTTTTTTTAAATTTTTTTTAAAATAATATCATTTTATCTATCTATTTATAACTAGATATTTAACCGGGTAAAACCCAAAAACAGGTTTAGGAAACTATGATAATTAGAGTAGTCTAAAAAAGTATGGGAAATAGCAGTATTCACTTGAGAGTTGAGACAACAGTTAGGTCTGTTCATTAAGAAGGTGGGCGGCCCATTGATTAAGGCAGCAACTTTCAACCATATAAATGATTTTTTCTTGCGTTATTATCCTGATAAGCATGCATTTTCCATGCTTTTCCAAAACCTTTAGCCACCTCTCCAATTGTTTGTATTCTAATAAAAAATTGTTAATATAAATTATAAGATGAACACGACATAGAAGAAATCAATCAATCAAATGGTGAAATTGACATTAGGTGGTCCACATTTTAACAACAACAAGTGATATATCCTCATATCCCCAAAATTTTTTTTTTTTTTTTTGAATCCAGCCCAGTAGGTTCATCCATAAACTTAGGGGTTAATTCAGAACAGTTTGTAAAAAACCATGAATTTTTTGTAATTTTTTTAAAAAATTTAAATTAATCCAGGTTAATACGGTAAAAACAAGCAAATTCTTGAATCGGACCAAGACTTAGATTAAGGGTCTATTTGAGAACGCGGTCCAAACAGCGGTCCCTCAATTTTTGAATTTTTTTACTATTTTTTATGTTTTTTAGATCGTTTTGATATGCTGATCTCAAAAATAATTTTTTTAAAAATAAAAAAAATATGATTTTAATATATTTCTAAATAAAACACACTTTGAATTGAACCGAGCCTTAAATTAAAGGTTTGTTTAGAAGCGCGGTCCAAACAGCAGTCCCTCAAATTTTAATTTTTTTTTATGTTTTTAAATTGTTTTGATGTGCTGATCTCAAAAATAATTTTTTAAAAAATAAAAAAATATATAATTTTAATATATTTTTAAATACATTTTGAACCGCAACTATTAGTATAATAGCGAACAAACATGAGTTTCCTAACTATGGCATAACATAGTTTTCTAATATTCCGACTCTCAGGGACCTGGCCAGTCAGCTGGATGCTCATGTAACGCTGACTATTCCCATTCTAAGCAGGGAAAAGGTTCTGAAAGTTAGAAAACCCTCCATGACCAAACAGGGCAATCGATCAGTTTTCTTACAATCATGGAATACTTAGCATGCCAAACATCTCTTATGTCATAATGTCAGCTACGTATGGCAATAAAGAACCATGAAAAAAGGGGGCAAATCTTAAATTAGTCTAGAATTCGTTCTGCACACGCATCAGCAATTATAACCCTGCTGCCACCATTCTTTCCAATTAACTTGCTGATTAACAATCTAAAAAGTAATTAGCAAAATTCTTAAGAACTTGCAATATGGCCTCGGATTGTACACTCAAGTGAAGCATTAATTCTCAACTACCGATACAAGCTGATTTAATGCCAACCACCATGTTCTGGCCATCCACTGGCTACAATATTCAACCAGGCCCTTAAACTACTGTACTAACATTACCTTGTCGGCCGGGATCGTTTTCGCCTGGCCGTGTTTCTTCGGTAACCTCCTGTGCTGCACCTGAATCTGTGGTATGTTCAAGCAATGAATGCCGACAGTTCGGGCACGACGAGTGTGACAAAAGCCATGTGTCTATGCAACTGACATGGAATCCATGGTTGCATTTCGGAAGCACCCGAACTTTCTCTCCATCGACGAACTCCCCTAAGCAAATTGGACATTCTGTGGCTGCAATACTCCCTCCTGCTCCATAGATCGCCACTGGGATCTGGCGTAAATCACGCTTCTTGAGTCCTGTGGCAGCTAAACGCGCTGCAGTTTCTTCTGTGGTCTCCAAGGCAAACCTGCTACTGCAGCGCAGAAGGCAACGCACGATTGAATTCAATCCTAGCGCACCGATTAGTGCACATAGCAAAGCTGCTAATATAATCACCATGTTGGTGTCGAAATTCGTCTCGTTAATGTACGAATCATGGGTTCTGTTCCCGTTAGCCGGTGGCACATCAAGCGGTACCGTATCAAGCATGCGGCGATGCATATTGACAATCAATTAATAGGAAGAATTCCCTTCTCTTTCTCAGCCACTAACAGCTTGAAATCTTTGATCAGTTTTGGTACTTGAAGGAGAGGAAATGACTCACAGGAAAAAGAAAAGAAAGATGACTTCTGAAAGCTTGGGTTGATTTCTTGAACTAAAAAAGAAAGGATGTCTGCGGTTGGTTCCCTTTGAGAGTTCCTTGCAGCAATGTTGTAAAGATTCCAACTAGAAAAAGACACACGAAGAGCATCTTCTTTGTGTCAAAGATAAGAAGAAAAAGCAACAAAGTGAAGCGTTGGAGATGATCAGTGGCTGTTATCCGAATCAAGGGGACCGTTTTTACTGCAAGATTCCCAGCTTCTTAATCAGAAATGGTCCTGTCTTCTACATGTATGTGCTCAGATAATTTCTCCCTGAAACCGAAACCGAAACCGAACAATAAAGCAAAAGACATGACCGGGATTGGAACTATACAGCAAATTATCAGCCTTACCTGACTCTTGTTTCTTTATCATTGGCTACTGGCTACTACAATAATTCATGCTTGCTGCTCATGATCTTGACCAGGCGTGTAGAGAGGGTATATAACTAGGTGTCGGAAGGGTTTAACTTGAATTAAAAGATTGAAGTCTGTGGAGGGGTCAAGACGCTAGGAGATATTATGCTAAGATACAAAAAAAATCAAGGGAAAAAAGTAAGCTATAAGTGTAGCAACTTTGCCTACCTAATCATGATTACCAAGCACTACTCTAACTTAAAGCTTACTCAAGTACCGAATCTAAACCTAATCCCCTTAATTACACAGTTGGACATTTCTGGGTGGAAGCAGCAGATGATCAGTTCCTTGTTCATGTGACTTTTTACCCAGATGATAAGTGGAGAGGTTTGCTGCCACCATTTCATTTGATCATATATCCCTTTTGACATCATATAAAGGTTGATATGTACGATGATTAAGGATTATAAAGACGAGAGAAATCGTCATCGCCCCTTCAAAATATCGCTTGCCCTTTTCCTACCATGATGCAATACTTTTTGCTCGCACATTCAGCTTGATTTTTTGTGGTTGCTGAAAGCAACTTGATCTGAATCAGGGCAGGAGTAAAAAGATAGGGTAAGATTTAGGTGTTTTGTAGGCAGAGAACATTTTCCAAAGTACTTGAGAGCTCATAGCACTTTGTTCCATCATTAATATCATTAACCATGTGTTAATTAACCTAGTTAATATAACTAGCCAATGTCCCAACTCCCAGCTCCCAACGTTGTTTTTTTTAAACATTTTTTTAGAGAATCATAATTCTTAAAATATAATAAACAATAAAACCTAGTGTCTCCCCCAAGTTTTCAAGATTAACTTGAAGCAGCTACTGCTCAAATGCCCTAGCTTCAACTCTGTGTTTTGTGGCCCTATAAAATCAAACTAGGCAAGACAAACAGCCCTTAGTACGTGGCAAGGGGAACAGGGGACTGGTCCGTGACGATCGACGAGTCTAATTTTGTGGGGTTTAGACGGTCAGGTTATGTTGCCAGCACTAGACTCATGGATGATACGTGTGAGCTCTTGGTTGGGACAATTATATGCAAGTTACATCAAGTGGGGCCATAGCAACTATGCAAGAGATTACAACCACTTCCGTAAATCTAATCTCGTTGTTTGTGGAGTTAGGTAATGCGAAAATAAAAACAGTTGGTAGTTACAGCAGTTCCAATATATAATTTCCAATACCAAATTAAGTATTATGTTTGTAATAAAATGCATTACGGTTGTATTGAAGGATAAAATATAAAATTAAATTAAATAGAAGTTGTTTAAATATAATATAGTTGACATGATCAATTTAAAAATAATACATATGACTTAAAAAATAATCCAATGATCACATTTTATTTTATATAAAAGCTAAATTATTTGTGGATTGTTCAGCAAAAGTTTTTTTCTCTGCAACTCAGTAATATTTTTTTATTTTAAAAATAATTTTAAAAAATTAAGATATTTATTTTTTAATTTTATATTAATTTTTTTAAATTATTCGATGTGATGATGTTAAAAATAATTTTATAAAATAAAAAATTATTATTTTAATATATTTTTAAATAAAAAATAATTATAACATTAATAATACTTTAAAAAGATTGACATGATGATACTTTATGGTACGCAGACGGAGTCAGGTCCCTAACCCACCTGCAACGGGTAGGAAAGGAAGGTTCTGATGTATCATATTTTGAAGAGTCCGTTTGGGATTGAGGTGTGACCTGTTTTTCGAAAAAATTCAATTTTTTTTTTTTTTTTTTTTTGCTAAAATTGAATTCGATTTGTACTTTCTGGATCGTTTTGATGTGCTGATATCAAAAATAATTTTTAAAAAATAAAAAAACATTATTGGCATGCTTTTCGGCACGAAAAGCTATTTGAAAAGCAACAGCTACCACAACTTCCAAACACCCTCTTCATGTGTTGTGAAGAAATGGTTGCACTAAGTTACAAAAGATGACGAGGCATTTCGTATCATAATTAGTTAATTTTTTTTACTTGACTATAATAATAGTTTTGGATTATATTTCATTCAAAGCTGATAATTTACAATCTTGCTATTGCATTCTTAACAAATTATTTTTCTTGTATTTCTTTTTAGATTTCAAACTCTAAATATTAATATAAATAGCTAACCCACCTACCAATTTAGCTAAGCCAGTTTGTTTTATGAAAAAATTATTTCTTAAAAATAACTTTTCTAATTTTTTCATATTTTTCTATTATTAAAAAAATTGTTGAATGAAAAAAAATTTCTACGAAAAAAATGGTTTGGTTTATAAAAAAAATATTTTTCATTTATTTTGGACGCAATACACTTTCTAAAAATTACAGAAAAATAAAAAAATATTATGTTATTTATTAATTATATTAAATTTAGCTCTAAATATTTTGATTGCCATATATCTTATTTTGAATTTTTTTTTATTTGATTTCATTCCATATAATTTGTTTTTATATCAACTTTAATACTCATTTTTTTATTGTTATTTGTTTTTTTTCTTATTATTTTTTTAATTAAATTTTTTTTTATCTATCAGACTTGGTTCTTATTTTTTTTATTTCTATTTATTTTATTTGAAATAATTTATAAAATTAGATTTTTTTTAATTTCATTCTCCCTTATTTTTTTTATCTGTCAGATTTGGTCTTTATTCTTTTAATTTGTTACTTATTTTATTTAAAATAATTTATAAAATTGATTTTTTTTTCAATTTCATCATTCTTCAACATTTTTTTTGTCATATTTAGTTCCTGTTCTTTTAATAAACTTGAAAAATAATTAAAATATTAATAAGTTATTTTTTCAACTTATATTTTATGGCATAGCCAAATATTAGAAAGTGTTTTTCTATTTTTTTTAATAACACTATCAAATATTAAAAAATAATTTATTTTTTCAAAAATTTATGTTCCATGAAAATCACTCAAAAACATTTTTTTTTTTTTTTTTACAAACAAGTAGCATAATTAGTAGACTTATTTAGAACTCAAGTTTTATAAATATACGGGTTACTAGTGAGGATATTTTTTTTTTATAATTAAATGAATAAAAAGTTTCACATTTTGTTTTTTACTTTTTATATTTTTAAATTTGTTACTTATTTTTTTTGCTTGCTATTTGATTTATCTAGGATCACTTTTTAGATTGCTTTTTTTAAAAAAAATTAATCTTTAATAATTTTTTTTCCTTTCAAATTTGATATTTATTCTTTTTATTACAATTTTTTTTTACAAAATTTTTTAAATTAATATTTTTTTTATCATTTCATCATTCAAAATTAAATTAATTTAAATTAAGTTTTTTAATTGAACTCGGTTCAAGAATTCCATGAATTGCAAGTTTTAGATATTATATCAAGTTTAAAAGGTTTGTCGGGTTAGTTTTTTTTTTTTTAAAACAAAATAGTTAATGTTTTCTTTTTTACTATTTTTTAGAATTTTACTTTATTATTTCTAATAATTTGTTTTTTCGTATGATTAGTTTTGGGGAATATAACTATAGTTGTAAATCCTCAATATTTTTATGCAATTCAACACATGATTTCTTATGTTTATTACAATTATTAGGTGAATTATAATATGTTATTCTGTCTTATAATATGTCTATCAAATATAAAATAAAACAAATTATCGAGTCCAGTTTAATATATATCAAATATAAAACAAGATAATTATTTGTCGGGTTTCTATCTAATGTTGTCCTTTCAATACTATCTAGCATGCCAGACATTACCTAATCTTTTGATCACGCATATCCAATTTTGAATTTTTTTTTATTTGATTTCATTCCATATAATTTGTTTTTATATTCAACTTTAATACTCATTTTTTTATTGTTATTTGTTTTTTTTCTTATTATTTTTTTTTAATTAATTTTTTTTTTATCTATCAGACTTGGTTCTTATTTTTTTTATTTCTATTTATTTTATTTGAAATAATTTATAAAATTAGATTTTTTTTAATTTCATTCTCCCTTATTTTTTTTATCTGTCAGATTTGGTCTTTATTCTTTTAATTGTTACTTATTTTATTTAAAATAATTTATTAAATTGATTTTTTTTCAATTTCATCATTCTTCAACATTTTTTTGTCATATTTAGTTCCTATTCTTTTAATAAACTTGAAAAATAATTAAAATATTAATAAGTTATTTTTCAACTTATATTTTATGGCATAGCCAAATATTAGAAAGTGTTTTCTATTTTTTTTTAATAACACTATCAAATATTAAAAAAATAATTTATTTTTCAAAATTTATGTTCCATGAAAATCACTCAAAAACATTTTTTTTTTTTTTTTTTTTACAAACAAGTAGCATAATTAGTAGACTTATTTAGAACTCAAGTTTTATAAATATACGGGTTTACTAGTGAGGATATTTTTTTTTTATAATTAAATGAATAAAAAGTTTCACATTTTGTTTTTACTTTTTTATATTTTTTAAATTTGTTACTTATTTTTTGCTTGCTATTTGATTTATCTAGGATCACTTTTTAGATTGCTTTTTTTTTAAAAAAAATTAATCTTTAATAATTTTTTTTCCTTTCAAATTTGATATTTATTCTTTTTATTACAATTTTTTTTACAAAATTTTTAAATTAATATTTTTTTTATCATTTCATCATTCAAAATTAAATTAATTTAAATTAAGTTTTTTAATTGAACTCGGTTCAAAGAATTCCATGAATTGCAAGTTTTAGATATTATATCAAGTTTAAAAAGGTTTGTCGGGTTAGTTTTTTTTTTTTAAAACAAAATAGTTAATGTTTTCTTTTTACTATTTTTTAGAATTTTACTTTATTATTTCTAATAATTTGTTTTTCGTATGATTAGTTTGGGGAATATAACTATAGTTGTAAATCCTCAATATTTTTATGCAATCAACACATGATTTCTTATGTTTATTACAATTATTAGGTGAATTATAAATATGTTATTCTGTCTTATAATATGTCTATCAAATATAAAATAAAACAAATTATCGAGTCCAGTTTAATATATATCAAATATAAAACAAGATAATTATTTTTCGGGTTCTATCTAATGTTGTCCTTTCAATACTATCTAGTAGGGGTGTTCAAAAAAACCGATCAACCGATTAAACCGAGAAAACCGAGAAAAAATTAACCGAAAAAACCGAACCGATAAAAAAACCGAATAAACCGATTAAAAAATTTAAAAAAACCACCCGGTTCGGTTCGGTTCCGGTTTTAAAAAGCTTAAACCGATTGAACCAGGACTAAACCGAACCGGTTTTAATTGAATCTAAAACAAAATATAAAACCTTTGCACCCGGCCCCCACTCCAATACCCGCCGGCCCCACTCACCATCCCCCTTCCCTTTTCTCCAAAATCTTTGCACCCCACTCACCATCACCATCCCCCTTCCCTTTTCCCCAAAACCTTGCACCCCACTCACCCTCCCCCTTCCCTTTTCCCCAAAACTTTTCCAACCCACTCACCCTTTCCCTTCTCTTTTCCCCAAAAGTTTTTATTTTATTTTATTAGTTTCGGTTTTTCTGGTTTTTAAGGCTAAAAACCGACCCCGAACCGAACAAATCGGTTCGGTTTGAACCGGTTTTCGGTTCGGTTCGGGTTATATTAACAAGAAATGATATTTTCCGGTTCGGTTGAATTTTTATGTTAAAACCGAACCGAACCGGACCGTGAACACCCCTACTATCTAGCATGCCAGACATTACCTAATCTTTTGATCACGCATATCCACGTAATAAATGGGTTGTTGGCTACTTTTTAAATATGGACCTAAATGCACGAAATGAAATTGAAAATGTGGCGATCACGTGATGGCCATAAATCACTCTTTGATATATATGTTTTTGGAATTGAACCAACCTTGCAAACCAAAATCAGGAGTTAATTGAAAATTAATTTTTTGCTTGTTTTTAAATAATTATTATTATTTTATATAGAATTGGAACATAATTAAATAATGTCTTGATCATCTTTGATCATTTCTAATTTAATATTTTTTATATTACATAAAAGCTTCATGTCCTAATAAAAAATTCCATACATTTCTTTTTTTATTATTCTTTTTACAAAAAAAATTGGAAAGGAATGTAGAGTTGAAGGAGGGACTAGGTTATGAATAAAAAAATGAGGATTATATACATATATATAGTTTCTAAGACCATGTGGTTTAATTAATTAATTTCCATGCAATAGAGTTATTAAATAATAAATACTAATAAACTTCCAAATAAATCTCTAATTGTTGGAGGTCATTAGTTTATTGTGTCGTGTTATGCTGCAAGTAAGATCATTTTAATTTAAATTAAAAGAATATTAAGATTATAGAGAATTATTTGGTATTATTATTAAACCTGATCGAACAAGTCAACTTTGAAATCTATCAATTTGTCTCATTGTCTAACTCGAGTTTAAAATCAAACAATGTAGAAGTTATCTGATGTGATTTAGTCGACTTGGTAGGTCTACAAACAACTCGGAAAATCGATATAAAAAAATATGGTTTGATTTTTAAAAAATTTTCAAATGATATTTTTTTTTTAATATTAAAATGATAATATATTGAATCGACTTGAACTCTGTGACTTAAATAATCAAACTTGTGACTTAGGTTATTGACTCTGCTTTGTTTAATAACTTTGTTTTTTTAAACTATATTTTATTTAATTATACAATACTAAAAATAAATACAAACCAAATATAAAGATATTTGTTTAAAAATTACAATAACCTCATAAAAAATAAACTAGAATAAATTATAAAGATTAATTCAAAATTAACCAAATATTGAAGAATCAAATTAAAAAGAAAAACGAATAAAAAAATACAAACAATGATGAAATTAGAAGGAAAAAAAAAAAGCAAAGGAAAATAGAGAGAGAAAGAATGCTCACATGACACCCCGTTTATTTTTGTGTTTTCAAAAAAGTTTTTTTTTAAAAAAATACTTTAAATTAAATTTTTTAAATATTTTTAGATTATTTTGATGTGTTTATATAAAAAATAATTTTTTTTAAATAAAAAAAAAATATTATTTTAATACATTTTATAACAATAAACACCTTAAAAAATAACTATTACTTTACTCCCAAACACCGGTGAATCATATCCAGTTTTTTGGTATAGAGTAAAATTGAACTCTTCATATTACAGGTCATCCGAGAGAAGAAATTTTGGCAAGGAAAGAAATGGTGTCTACTGATCTCTGTTCTGATAAGGAAACTAGGAAATTATGAAATAAAGAAGAAACTTCGCTTTGTTCCAATATTACAGTACATATGTTCTAAACTTGTGATTTTGGTGATTTAAAAAACGATTTGACAAGGTGCCATTGCTGAGGCCGTGGAAACAAACCTCTGGTTTACCTTGTATTCAAATGGTCATCTGGTGGTGATGGAGTCCACAACCATATAAATTCTAGCTACGATTTCTCCATGTTTATCTGTGTTTGTGTGCCAGGATCCCACTGGCATGGATCATTTAGTTGACAATTCGTCAAATGGAAACAGCCGAGGATGGTTGAACACAGACAACATCGATTGGAATGCCTTGTTTGTCTTCCTCAACGACGACTTGCAAGAGCTAGACTTGTCTGTGACCTGCAGTTGAATGTGGATTTGGAAGGGATCCTACCACATGCTTGAGTCACATTATCATGGAAACTTTACATGTCCTCCCATGGCCACAACCTCACAAAGCAACAAACCTGATTTTTTTTTGTTGTTTCGATAGTCTTTTTATTTTGGACGGCTGACATTGTAAGAGGATCTTATGGCTGAGAAAATTCCAGAAAGTTTTCACACAAAAGCCTAGCTAGTAGTACATAAAGACTGCAAGGAGACGAGAGATAAGGTTGGGAATATGGAAACCACAATGACAACCGCTGTACCCAAACTCACAACCCTTCACCCTCGCATCTCCTCCAATTCATTTTCTCTCAGATTTTCCCTCACTTTCCCGGCAAAGAAAACCGCTCTTGTTAAGCACACTTGTTCACCCTCTCACGTTCCTCTAAGAGTTTCTGCAAGTTCTCAATCCCAAGCAGCAGCTGAAGCCACCAAAGTGTCCTCCATACCTTCTGAAATGAAGGCGTGCGTATATGGAGAATACGGGGGTGTAGAAGTTTTGAAATTTGATGATAAAGTTTCAGTGCCTGAGGTGAAAGAAGACCAGGTTCTGATCAAAGTTGTTGCTGCTGCTCTCAACCCTGTTGATGCCAAGCGAAGACAGGGAAAGTTCAAGGCCACTGATTCTCCCCTTCCGGTACATCTCTTGCCTCTTGATCACTCTGTTTTTCTCTCACTCCTTTCCCTCTCTTTATCGCCAGAGTAGTCATTACCAAACTCAGCTTTTGTACCTTACCTTCCTTGCTTTAAGCTTGAATTGCTCAAAAGGGAAGACGTGGCTTCAAATTTCCCATCTTTACTTTCTGTTTAGTGGAGTTTTCTTAATTTATTAATAATTATCTGAGAAATTGTGTAGACTGTAGGAGACCATCAAGAAATGACTTTGCATGTTTGATTTGCTGATAGATAATGTAATGTTCGAGAAACGGAAAGAAATACTGAGATGAGATAATTAAGAGAGAAAATTAGAGAAATTGAGCACCTTAGTACCACTTGTGTTCGCTACTACATCGAGCCAAATTGACAAAATTATGAAATCTTCGAAGCCAAAAATAAGAATATTTTGTATTTTATGCAAGGTTATTAAACAAGGCTTGTACCGGCAAATTGACCTAGAACTCAGCTCAAGTCAAATTTCATAATAAATAAGAGAAGAGTTGAGCTGGTTAAAAGCCTGGATTGACTCACATTTCGGTCGATTTAATCAAAAACCCATCAACTTTTTTATTTTATTTTCAAAACAATATTGTTTTGATCTTCAACAAAAGTTTTTTTTGAGTTAACTGCCTTGATTTGCGACTCAAGTGGTGAGTCAATCCCGAGATGGGTTTAATAATAATGGTTTTATGTTGCACTTTATCACCACGTTGAATATATTTTTGTAGGTTCTTCAAATTGTTAGCCATGCAAGATTGATTTGCAGTAATCAATTCTTAATAAAAAGGGTGTTCACTTTTTAGACTGTCCCTGGATATGATGTTGCCGGAGTGGTGGTAAAAGTTGGCAATCAAGTGAAGGAACTGAAGGAGGGTGATGCAGTGTATGGAAACATAAACGAAAAGGCATTGGAAGGACCAAAACAATCCGGCTCTTTGGCAGAATACACTGCTGTTGAAGAGAAGTTATTGGCCCTGAAACCTAAGAACCTGGATTTTATACAAGCTGCTGGTCTTCCTCTCGCAATTGAAACTGCATACGAGGGTCTGGAGAGGACTGGCTTTTCTGCTGGCAAATCTATTCTTGTTTTGAATGGTGCTGGTGGTGTTGGAAGCCTTGTGATTCAGGTAAGTCCAATTTTCCTATTCCATTGGTTAAAACATGATTTAAGGTTGTGTAGTAAGCAAAAAGCATATTTCCAGCTTGATTTGCAGCTGGATTTGAGCCTAATTTATCTCTGTTCAAAAAGCAATCAAGTAGTTTGATTAACAATGGTGAAAACCTGTAATTTGAGGCTTGAGCATACCACAAAACCCTCCTGGCAAATCAGTTTGGGTAATTGCTCTACATTGAACAAATGATGTCCCTTTTTCATCTGCTTTTCACTTTAAGTACATGATTGAGCTAACATAATTCAAGTTCTATATGATACCAACTCTGATCCAGCAGCAATCTTAATAATAATAATAATAATAATAGCAATTTTCATATAATTAGTGGTTTTACGTACCTTTATCAGAGATTCTCTTTTCAATCTTTTTTTTTAATTTCTATTCTCTTGCAGCTAGCAAAACATGTGTTTGGTGCTTCAAGAATCGCAGCTACTTCAAGCACTGGAAAATTGGAGTTGCTCAAGAGTTTGGGGGCTGATTTGGCTATTGACTACACCAAAGAGAACTTTGAAGATTTGCCAGAAAAGTTTGATGTAGTGTATGATGCTATTGGTAAGTTTTAAACTATATGATTGTTTCAAAAAGGGACTATAATCTCTTTTTTCCTGCTACATTACCCAAAATTACTCTGAATTTGGGCCAAACTAAACTTAGTCCTTAACCTTTATTTCCAAGACTACAACTTTTTTCATTACTAGCTACACATGTGTAACTAAACCATGTTCTTTCCTTGTTACACTTCTGGGTTTGATTGCCACAGTTAATCTAATGAAAGTAACGATCTTTTGCTCCAAAATGACAGGACAATGCGACAAGGCAGTGAAGGTTGTGAAAGAAGGGGGCAGTGTGGTGGCCTTAACTGGTGCAGTCACGCCCCCTGGTTTTAGATTTGTGGTCACTTCCAATGGGAATACTTTGAAGACACTAAACCCTTACCTGGAGAGTGGAAAGATAAAGCCAGTGGTTGATCCTAAAGGCCCGTTCACATTTTCTCAAGTAGCAGAGGCCTTCTCTTACATTGAAACAAACCGAGCAACTGGGAAGGTAGTCATACATCCAATTCCATGAGATGAATAGAATCATCAATCCCATTTTGCAATGTGTTCTTCCTTTAAGAACGCACTCCAATTAATCTCTACTGAATTAACAATATTGAGCCAAGAGTATGTTGATATGTAGAGTATATGAGAGTTAAAGTTTTCCATTTCTTGAAGAATGCTTGATTAGATAAGCTTAAAGATTAATGTGTTCGTTTGTCTATGTGATAATGGTTTTTTTTTTTTTTGAAGTAAACACAGCTTTAACCTTATAGATAAACGTAGCTTAAGAGGGAGTAAACATGGGTTTGATAATATAATTGAAAGTTATTTTTGTTTGAAAAAAAAAAGATATTATATTCATGTTTTATTGATATTTTTTATGGTTTTGATATTTTTATATTTTTAAAAAAATCAATTTGTTGTTTTATTTAAATAAAAAAAACATTTTAAAAAAAGTATCAAACAGTGCTACCGGTGTTTGAAGATGAGGATGGACATGAAATTGAAACAAACCTTAAAATTATTAATAAAACATCGTTAACCCTAAACAAATTTATTAGTTGAAATTGATATCATAAATCTTAACCCCATCAAGGCCAGAAAGCCCAAAATGCTTCTCATACTCCTCCCCATTTTTCTCATTCTCATCAAAGAGATCAAATAAGTAAACTTCCATTTCTTCATTTGGCTGTCTCGGGGTCCCGACATAATTCGCCACTCGTCTTACCACATTCTCGTTGTACACCATTGCAATAGCCACACTTGCTGCCTCGCCACCACCAGTTGGCCACCCTGTTTCTGATACAACAATCTTAATCCCTTGAAATCCTTCTCTCTCCATTGCATACACAAATGCATCAACGCTAGCATCGAAAAGATTAGCATACAAGAATCCACCATCTTGCACTACATTTTGGTTTCTAAACAAGGCATAATCTAAGGATATATGTTCCTTATCGTTGATATAGCTTATGTAAGGATAAACATTAACCATGAAAGGAGATCCAGTGTCATGTAGAAATTTCAAAAGACGGATCATAACAGACTGGAGATAAGGTCAAATGCTGCAGATGATGGGGGATATGAAACAGAGAGCACAGATGCCGCTTGAGGTGATGATAACTTAATACTTGTTACTAGATTTACCATTTGTAGTGCTTGGTAAAGATTCATCATGGCAGGAACTACATGAGGAGTGTAGAATGGATCTTTGAGAAAGACTTCGTTTCCAACAGCAATGTATTTGACTTGGACAGTGGGGATATTTGAGAAAATATTGGATTGAAGCCATTCAAGCGAGAAATTGAGGGTGCCAGTGGCAAGAGAAGGGAGATCTTCATTAGGAATGTCGACCATGACATTGATTCCAGTCCCAGACAAATATTTTAACGTTGTTGCATCAATATCAAAGATGCGAACGTTAGTGATGCCATTAGAATTAAAGAGGTTGGCAATGGTTGATGGTGGTGGGAGGTGGTTGTCGGCAACGCCACCATAGCATATTCCAACAAGTGCTGCAACTGCATGCAACATACCAAGGGACATCAAAATTGAATACACACCACAAGTAAAAAGCTTGATTTTACACCACCACATGACTATAATAATAATAATGATAATAAAAGAAAGAAAATTATAGTAGCATTCATATAAATAAATGTATCTTGCAATAAAGGTGATCAAGACAACTGAATATTATAGATGAATTAAGGAGTGTTGAGTTCTGTTTACCATCATTAATTTTGATCTGAACAAAAATGACGAGATAGAAAGACTCAGTTTTGGTGGGATTTATTATTATTTTTTGCATCATTTTGTTAAAATGGAAGGTGTAGGGTAGATTAGAAATGGATGGCATGAAATATATGTGACAATGAGTTAAACTTTAAGAATAGAATAGTTTAAATATGTTTTCTCAGCCTACTATGTATTTGATATTGTGATAATTTTTTGTGATTCTGATTTGAAAAGGTAAATTTAAAAAAAATTATAAATTATATTATAATATTCAATGAATATATCCCCATATATCATAATATTCAATATACCTATTACCTTGATATGAGCATATCATGCTAATTGTCGACTCAACAAACCTAATGAAAGTTGAATGAGCATTGGTATATTGAACAATACTAGATTTGTTTTTCTTTGAAAGAAGTATGAATATATAATGTGCAAGTGCTATAGTGTTGTTATAAAAAAGGATAATAATATCATTTTAATTTTTTTGAAGAAAAAATGAATGTAATAATTTTTAAAATATATTTATAGGGTATTCGCATAAACTATATGGTAGTAATTTGATCAGATTCTCATTCCAATCCCTTTAATTTTAGTAAGATTTTATTTTAATCGCACCACGATTAACTTTTTATGAAAAATATGCCCCGATGGGAGGCTTTTCAACCCTCATAAATATGTTCACTTTAATTCCAATAGGCCAAAATTTTACTTACAAGTGGATAATCTGTATAAATTCTATTAGCTTAATTCATAATCTTAAATGTGCACCATATATTATGTTTGTTTTTATGTTTTAAAAATATATTTTTAAAAAAATTGATTTTTTATTTTTTTATTTTAAATTAATATTTTTATATATTTTTAAATTGTATTGTACTAATATTAAAAATAAAATTTTTTAAAATAAAATATATTATTTTAATATTATTTGAAACAAAAATTACTAAGCTGCAAATTTAGAAGTTTTCGATATTAGAGATAATGATGTTGCTTCTAGCATATTCAATGTTAGCCTCTTCTATATCTACTACAGGGGTTTAATAATTATTATTTTTAATAAAAAAAAATAAGCAAGAGAAAGTTGTTATATAAAAAGAGAAAAAAAAAAAAAACGGGATGGTTTCTAATGTGAAGTTAATCCTACAAAAGAGAATTTTCTCCTATAAGGGATGTTTAAGCAACTAGTTGAAAGAAAGAAAGTTATTTTTATATAAATTCTTATTTACTTTCTTTACTTGTCAATTATTTTGAGATTTTAAAATTATCTCCCCAAAAGTTATAATTTTAGGTGAGAGAACCTCACCAAGCAAGCTGTGTTTCAGCCATTCAATTTCATGGTCCTTGAACTGCAAATTATGGATGAAAAGGGGATTTTGTTCTTGTTTTATGTATTTTTATTTTAATTTTTTTATAACTAAGTTGATTTAGAAACAAGTTGGTAATGTAATACATATAAATATTATTTTTTAAAAAAACCAACACGAGCATTGTACACGTCATCGCTTGGATTGTTTCTACCCTATTCAATGGCACATACAAGTCCATTTGAAGGCCAAATAGTGGCTTTTGAGTGGGGTTCAAATTATCTCAATGGTCCCTCCATTTCTAGGCAGTTCATATTGCCACCAGACCTTTGTTTTGACATTGATGGCTTTTTGTTTTTCTTATTTCCCATCTCCTCCTTAATTTTTCATGTCTAACCTTTTAGATTTTCAAAACAACTTTTTAATTTTTTTAGAATTAGTTATTATTTATTTGATTACTATTTGTTTTATCTAAAATAGTTTATAGAATTAGATTTTTTTTCAATTTCATCCGTTTTTAATTTTTTTTTATCTGTCATATTTAATCCTTATTCATTTTACTGTTATTTGTTTTCTTTGAGATTGTTTTAAAAATTGATTTTTTTCTTTACAAATTAATCATTCTTCAGTTTTTTTCCTACTAGATTTGATATTTATTTTTTTTTTATTACTATTTTTTTTTACCTTTTCAAATGTTTTAAATTGATTTTTTTTTCTGATTTTATCCTTTAACGTTAATTTTTAAATTTTATTTATTGATTTTCTATACAATTTTTCACTAGTTTCGAGTCATTTTATTTGTTATTCTTTGTTCAATTGAGATTTTTTTTAGAATTTTAATTAAATTAAATTGATTGACTGACTATTAGTGTTATGCCATTTGTAGATTTTCTATATATTTAGTTATTTTCCTCTTTTTTTTTTTTGCTTTATTGACTATTAATGTCTTTTTTTAATTATATTGTTAAATTAACCAAACTTATTGAACCAAGTCAAATCAATGTTCTGGACTCTATTTCAACTTTCTTTGTGTATAGTTTTTTGTGTATAGTTTAGGTGAGGTTCATAAGATTGTGTTAACATTTGATTCAATTTGTAGGATGACCAGTGTCATAACCTAATTTTTGAATAAATAATATAAAATGAATGGATAAAAATATATTTGAGAATGAGATTAAAACAACACAAATTCAAAATTCAGGGATGAAATTATCAGATTTGAAAGTAAATTGGTCAGAAATTGAAGAATTAATAGTTTGAAAATTTAATTAAAATTTGGATTAGTTTAATTAATGAAATTAGAAGAATTAATAAGTTTGTGGACTTAATTAAACTTTGATTTAATTAAATATATAAATTCAGGGACTTAATTGAAATTAATCCAAGGGTAAAATTAAAAGATTGTTGGGATCAAATTGTTAAATTTTCAGAGGCAGGGGTCAAATTGAAAATTCCCATTTTTTGCCGAAACGGCACCGTTGCTAAGGAACAGCCGTGCGTCTTCTCCATCCCGATTCAACAGGGGAGCTCTCGATTCAGCAGGGGAGCTGATAATCTGCAACAAATCCGATCATGGACCACGTCTCTTGCCCACGATCTCATTCGTGGATTCCATAACTGTCCTCCAAAGGCAGGACTGGTGGAAGGGCAAGCTTCTCTATAAAAGGGAGAAGAAAACCCAGAATTAAGGGAGGAAGGAGGGAGTAAAAAAACCAAAGCAAAACAAAGCATATATCAAAAAAATTACATAGAGAGAAGAAGAGAAAGGTAGAGGAGAGTCGCAAATTAGCCCTGCCATTGTCTTCATCCCTGCAAAAGAAGAACGACACTGGACCAAAGACTGTTGACAACCGGCATCGTCATTGTCTTTTTTCCTTCATCTCAAAATAAGAGGAAACCGAACGCAATCAAAGAAAGAAGCAGAAGGAAAGAAAACCAGCAGAGAAAATCATTATATAAAAAAACAAAAAGAAGAGAGAATCGGCATACCCATTACTTTCTCAGCTCGTTCATCTTAGAAATTGAGAAATCAAAAGAGGAGATGACAGGGGGGCACAGAGGGGAGAGCAATCGAACGAGAAAAGCAGTCACCAGCATCGCAACCTTCTTCATCATCTCCAGAAGTAGGTGCGCCCAATTCCCCTTCATTGTTTGTGTTCAATAATCATTTGAACAGTGCGAAGGTAATTTAATTACCTTCACACTGTTGATGCACGCGTGAGCCTTCTGCCCAGCCGGTCACTGGCTTGGGCCAGTGACCGGGCTGGGTGGCTGGGCCTAGGTCAGCCCATGTGGGTTGAGTTGGGTCTATCCCCAAAAAAATTAAAAAATTAAAAAGCAGAAAAATAAAAAAATAAAAAATGTGTATGCATGAATAAAAATAATATAAATTTATTGGTTTATTCACAAACGTCAGAGTCAGGAATAAAAATACTGGTTTAAATTTATATTATTTTTATTCGTTGTATTTTATTTTATTTAGTTAAAAAAATAAAAAATATATGTGTAGGAGTAAAAATAAATTTATTTTTATTTATTTATTCGCTGGCACTAGAGTATGGAATAAAATTTATTTTTTAGCTACGTAATATTTACCAACGCTAGAGTTGGAGATATTTGTAGTTGAATATTCACTGACGCCAGAGTTAGAAATATTATAAGCAAATTATCATAGTGTAAACTAATAAACATTTAGCAATTTAAGACAAAACCAGTAATATAGTCTGCCTCAGGCAGAACGTTTAAGGGGTGATAATATCTTTCCTTTTACGTAACCAGTTCCGTACCATAGAATATTTGTTGACCAGTTAGGGTTCCTAATGACTATAATATTAGGTGACGACTCCTTAAATAAGACCATTCTCTATTAAAAAACAAGATACCACAAAACCATTCTTTCCATAATATACTAATTTTTAGGAGTGTCGTGATATTAAGTGGGATAACTAGAATACATCAACAGAGCCAAGTCCTACTCCTAAGCCAAAGGTACAAGGTTAATTATATGGCATGAGTTATTTTGGAAATGTTTAATTTTAACAATTGAAGTAGAGCATGGACTTATTTTTTTTTAATTTTTTTTTTATTTACGTGGGTGTCCGGGCCAGCTTGCGCGCACTACGACTAATCCCACGGTTCACTGAACATCCTGCAAACCCAGTAAACATGTAAGGCACCGCGGGGATGACAGGCGTGCATGGTAAGGTTTGAACTCAGGATGCAGAAGAAGAAAATAAGTTCCTTCAACCGCTGGGCCAAGACCCATATGTACTTTTTGATTGCATTTATGCTTGCACTTCTAATGTAAACGCACGCATGATGATGATTAACAGGTCAGCACAAAATTCGCTGATGTGTTGGCATTTAGCGGACCCGCACCAGAGAGGATCAATTGCAGGCTTGCCATGATAGGCTTCGTCGCTGCAATGGCAGTGGAACTGTCCAAGGGCCAAGACCTTTCTTCTCAGATATCTAACGGTGGAGTCTCGTGGTTCGTCGGAACAAGTATTCTGCTCTCTATCGCATTTATGTTGGGTTTGGTTGCGTTGGCCTTCACCGGGGTTGTCTCGGGTAGAACGCTTCTGTAGTTTCTGTTTTGTGTATTATTCAAGCTTATATGTTAACATGGATACTTGAATCAATGTAATTTCAGTAGCAAAATATATAAGATCAATTTTCAATCATCTATATAACTTAGAAATAATACTTCTGTAGATTTTGCTTCTCCTTCTTTATGTTATGCCATCTGTAGATTTTCTATATATTTATTTATTTTCCTTCTTTTTTTCTTTTGCTTTATTGACTATTAATATATTTTTTAATTATATTGTTAAATTAACCAAACTTATTGAATGAAGTCAAATCAATGTTCTGGGTCTCATATTTTTCTTACTTGTTTAAAAATATTAGCATTGCTTTAATATTTTTTTTTCATTGTTAATATTTTTTTTCTAGTTTATTTATTGTTGTTATATTTTTTTTATTTTTTATTTAAATTAACTAAACTTATTAAACACAGTAAAAATAATAGCCCGGCTCTCAAAATTTTCTTATATTTTTGTAAAAGTATTTCCGTTATATTAATATCTTTATACATTGAATTTGTTTTTAGATCAATCAGTAGTAGTATAACACGGGCTATCCATCTCAGTCTTTTATATACTAATCAAATGTTTCATGGTAAAAAACACTAATATAATTTTAAGTTCGAGTCATGTTGTTGTTAATATGATAATCATTAAAGACTTATATAGTCGTTAACTTCTAAGCAGATTAATTAAAGTGAAAGTAAACTAATCCGGACATCAACGTTAATAATAATATTAAAAAAATTGCCTTTGCTTACTGCAAATGATCATAATGGGAGGTCCATGCCGTATTTTTGCCCCTCTTTCCTCTTTATTTTCTTGTATTGTCCTGGTCAGATCTGGACTCCAAGTGACTGCTGGCTAATGTCATAAAGGCCATGTTATTTTTGTCGCTTTCAGTATCCATTTGTTGGGAGCATAGTTAAATTCAAAGATTTATACCACAAATTCAGATTTGATTTCTGTATATTATTTAATTCAATGACTGATATGATATCAAAGACATTCTATAGATACAAACGTTCTACACTTATCCTAGTATGGAGAACAATAATTTATGTCAGAAATTTTATCACGGTGCTCTTCTAATACGAAGGAAACGCTAACAAATCTTATTTTAAGAAAAAAAACACAAGCATCCTATACGATGAAAGGGGGACGGACATATTTCACAGATAAATGGCATTACCGTAAATTACTCTAAACTTCATACAGCATTTCCCAGACACCATTTTCATTTGATGTTTGACGAAGGGTTACATGCTGTGGAAGGGTTGGACACTATAAGGGCAATTTAAGCTTTGAAACACTAACCCCCACTATGTTAATGGTAATTAATTTGTATTTATATAAATGTGATTTTCGATTAAGGTTTGGTGCTTGTAATTAATTTGAAAAGGCATATTTTTCAAGTCAAATGTAATATCAGCCGAATTTAAATATAAAAGCAAGCTATACTTTCTGAAAAATAGAAACCAGAGAGTACTAGAACGCTTAAACCATGAAATATCCAAAGTAATCTACTCATAATAAAAGGAGGTAGATGCATACACCACACAACTAGTTTTCTTAGTCCTGCACATCTGCTTAATTCTCGTCATACAACATAGTAGACCAAGCTACAAAGGGTACTAGAAAATAATTAGACAGAAGACTTCCTCATGATCAAGTAGAAGCCACTTATTCTCGCACAACTCGGTAGATCCTCGTAGACAGAACACTGAACTGCATCAATCCATGTTCAGCTCTTACTTCACACTGCAACAGCACAATTTGTTTAAAGAAAAAACCAATAAAATTAATCTCGATACAATTTTTTTGAAGAAACAACCAATAAAACATCTAGTTAATCATACCTTTTGCAGTCAGTAGAGGGGTCAATCTTGTAAGGAAGTTTAACACCACACTTGCCGGGAAGTCCAGCAGCAAGAGCAACATTACGACTGTTGTATGAGAATTGACTAGCCGTGTTTTTCAAGCATGTACACACGCTCTGACGGTCCGGTGTGGTACGGGCCGCACTGTTCAGGCCCCTGATCCCGTTGCAGCAGTTGTCCGTCAGAGCCCCGTTGCCGACCACGTAGGATAGGCAAGGGGTTAAGGTGTTAATCACCTGATTACATGAAATCGATGCTTTAGTGGTGGACGCAGTCATGACCATGATGCACACAACCAAGCAAACTAGACGAAGGGCTCTCGGACTTGCCATGATCGATGAATCTATTGGAGCTAGCAGATTATAAGCTTCACTTGTTATTGGCTGAAGGGTGAGTTCTAGGGCTCCAGGATGTCGTGTTTATATAGGGAAAATGTGCAGGCATTACTGGTGAAGATTCTGTGTTCTACGAGCAATATATTGAATGCTTGGTGGTTGAGGTTAATGGAATTTGGTTGCGAATATAAATGCTGCAGTAAATTAAGCAAGTGACTAAACATCAAACCCCAACCATCACCATGGACAGATTAAAGAAAGAAGCTACTCCAAGCATACTGTTCTACTTACCAGCCTCAGGTTCGCACGTACATCGAAGTAAAGACGAATAGATTTTGATGTGGATGTTTTTTAGAGTATTTTTATTTAAAAATATATTAAAATAATTTTTATTTTATTTTTAAAATTTATTTTTAATATTAGTATATTAAAACAATAAATCTTTTTTTAAGAAAAATAATTTTTAAAAATCAATTTTTTTAAAAAAATTACAATCGCTCAACAGAACGAACTCAAGAACTGCCCTATTATTTACGAGCTGAGATTAGCCATTAATTTGGACATTGGATTGCACTAATTCACTTGTCTATCCCTTAGAGGGGACTACATCTCTATTATTAGCTGATATTAATTGTAGGCAGCACTGCTTTAAACAACCACAGCAACAACAAGTCAAGAACTGCAGTCAAATTAATTAATTTATATATTTGATACTGGGAGATATGGTTTTTTTTAAGTGCTTCTTTTAATTAAAATATATTAAAATAATATTTTTATTTTTATTATTTTTTATATTAACAGGTCAAAACTATCTAAAAACATCTAAATAAATTATTTTGATATTTTTGAAAAAAATATATAAAATAATTTTAAAAATAGATTGTGATGCAAAAACAAACATTAAGTAATAATTACCAACAATAATATAGATAGATCAATGTCATTAGTTAACAATTCTATTGGCTAATTAAAACACCATTAATAATTTCAAAAAAATTACTGGAAAAACATATTTAATTATTATTTTCATAAGAAATTAATAACGAAATATTTTTTATCAATAATTTTATTATTATTTACCGATTTTATAGTTGAGTGATATTTTATTAGAAAAGCTAAGCCGGCGGTGGCTTAGAACCTTTTTTTATTGCCAAACATTATCTCCAATAATGCAAAGATGGGATAAAAGAATACTTGTAAGCATGGCCAATGTTACTTTCAGCAGTTTTCCAGTGAGATCCTTATGGTCTAGGGTTCTTCCATAATTAATATTCCTTTTCTATTTCTACGTATTATAGGTTATTTTTCGTACATGGGCACTCAAGAATGATTAAAGATCAACAAAGTTTTCAATTGTAAAAAACGATCGTGACACACCGTACCACACTTCCCTTCCATGTGTTCTTGTTCCTTTTAGAGATCTAACCGGATTGTTAGTTGTTGCAATTTATTTTTGTAACCATAAAAACTCTCTCCGGGCAGTCTCTACCCACCGGTTCTTGTACTAATAAATAGTGAAGATGAACCATTTAGTGCACGTTTAATAATGTGATAGCAGTTGCTTTTTAAATAACTTTTCATGCTGAAATGCATGACAATGATATTTTTTTCATTTTTAAAAAAATATTTTTGACATCAGCACATCAAAACGATCCAAAATATACAAACCGCATTAAATTTTAGCAAAAAATAAAATAAAATTTGGTGGGAACGTGGTGCAAACCACGTTCCCAAACGCTTCTTTAGTAAGTGGTTTAGTAGTAAGAGCTTGGGATTAAATGATTTGTTTTTTATGTGATTTCAAATTCGAATTTTATGATTGCTAATATGATAGCTACTGAAGATTTATATAATTGTTAATTTCAGGACCTGTGAGATTAGTCGAGGTGTGCGCAAGCTGACCCGAATTACATTCTCTAAAAAAAAAAAAACAGAGAGGAAAAGGAGCAGTTTGATAGCATGTTTTCACAAGCAATACAAGGATAGAAATTCACGTTTTTAGTATAAATTCTAATAGATTTGCAATCGAATTAAAACAATTGACGAAATGTTTAAGATATTTTCATTCCATGCTCTTTGTTTATTTTCTTAACGTTTTTCTTTTCCTTTCAATTGTTTGTGTTCCAAGTGTTTTAGCTGTTATACGAGCTAGACAACATCATTTTTGGTGATATTTTTTTATAGTCATCAAGACAGCCAAAAGAATATTTTGGGTTAATAAAAGAATACGGCATGCAAGTGTAGGTTAATGAAAGTACCAATAACATCAAATCATTGTATTGTGGATGTGTTTATGGATAAAATGTTTAAGATAAAATTTGTAAAAAAAATTCAAACATGTCAAACACACAATCTCACAAAAAACAAATTATAACTTTATATCTATTTGTTAGATTAGGTATGAATTAGAGGTGTTCACGGTTCGGTTCGGTTCGGTTTCAACCATAAAAACCAACTGAACCCAGTACCTCATATTTTTTAAATTTCAAACCGAACCGAACCGAATTCCGGTTCAAACCGAACTGGTTCGGTTCGGTTGAATTCGGTTTTCCAGCTAAAAAACCGGGAAATCTACTCATTAAATTAATGGGCTTTTCTGACTTTTTTTAATGGGCTTAAATTAAATTGGACTGTTAAATTTTCTTGTTGGGCTAAATTTATAGGCTTTTTAATCAAAACTCTTTAAAATGTTATAATTTGATTAATTTTGTTATAAGCTTTCTAATGAAATTAAAATATTTAAATTTTTTTGAAATGCTTAATTGCTTATAGTAACAGATTAACAATAAATCTGATATATTTTATCTTACTATTTTTAATATACAAAGAAATATGCTATGAAAATTCAAATCAATGCAATATGCAAAATGCATGATCAAATTTGGACACCTCAAATTAAAAGAGGTGATCACACTAAAAAAAATTTACATTAGCAAATAGATACATTAGCAAATAACAACTAGTAATAAATTATCATAAACATTAAATCCGACACCAGCACTACAGCAGCATCCAAAACTTCCAGCAATAGCAAAAGCCAAAAGATCCAGCAAGGATAATGCTATAAAAAAACACTACCAAATTAGAAACATATTATAGTTTGACAATTAAAAAAATTAGGAATGCAAAATTTTAAAAGGAATTAATAAGGCAAAGTAAATTAATTACCCAAAACAATTATATTCCAAGATTTCACCAACATCATCAATATAACGGGTGGCTTAAGGAGCATGGGAGGAAAAGGGAGAGGAAGGACATGGATGGAGGGCCCTACCTAGCTTCTTTTCTCAATTTTGTGGCCGAAAGTTATGTTCCTTGGAAAGAATCTTTATAAAGTCAAGCTCAATAGGAATCCCTTTCCTAATGAATGGGCATCGTTAGCAATTGAAGAAGAATCTACTACTGGGGAAAGGGGGGAAGTTCTTCCGATAACGGGATTGAGAGCGTTGTGAGAGCGCAAGAGCTGCTTAGAACACGGGACTCGTGAGACAAGAGGGTGTCTTTTGAACAACCAACCTGACATAAGGATTCTAGCTCGCCCACTCTAAGCACAAAACATCAACAGGATCGGAATCAGGGAAGGGGGCTCTTACTATTACACAGGCTAGCAGACAACGATTCCTCTTCTGGTGAGTCAGATTTAAGTCTTATTTGTCTAGCCTGTGGCCCAAGACTGTCACTGTCATGGATGTTGTCTATGCTCTTAAGAGGCAAGGTCGTACTTTGTATGGGTTTGGGGGTTTAGTCACTAAACAAAGAATCACGGATGAAGATGAAATTTACCTTGATGTTGTTGTTAAAATGAAGACGTCTGAAAGATGGAGACGGTTTCTGGGAAAGATGAAAATGGAGACGATTTCTGGAAAATAAAAATATGAAGATAAAGATGGAATAGACTTGGAAATTTAGAAAATACTTTCAAAATTCAAACCCATTAAACAAAGAATCAAAGAAGATAGAATTTAGTCATTTACCTTACTGTCGTTGCTTCAATGAAGAAGGTTTCTGGGAAAGGAAGATTGTGAATTAAATATTAAGGAAGATTGGGTTTTGGTTGAAAATGGGAAGGAAGATGAAGACGGCTGAGATGAGAATATGTTAGGGTTAGAGAGGGAGGCCAGGTTAACCTAACTATTTATAGTACTTTTTATTTTTAATGGTTTAATGGGTCTGGTTAGGTTTGGCTCGGTTTCTGGGTCAAAACCGAAACCGAACCCGAACCGGACCTGTTAGCATTTATGGTTTTTTAAATCAGTTTAATTGATTTTTATTTTCGGTTCGGTTTTTTCGGTTAATTTTTCTTCGGTTTTCTCGGTTTTCTTGGTTAATCGGTTATTTTGAACACCCCTAGTATGAATTTTATCAGATTGTTAATCAATAGATCCGAGTTCTATATAAAGATTTGAAATATTATTTTTTTAATCAAATTATTGAATTTCAAAATTTTCAAAAATTATAAGTGTTTTCTCTATTTATTTCCTTATAATTTATGACTATAGCATTAGAAATTAAAAACGCTAATTTGTATCCAATGTTATATGTTGCTGTAACTAATAATACAAGAATTGACCATTAAATGTGCAAGAGAAAAACTCGTAATTGAAGTGAAAAGGGAGTTAATTAAACTTTACTATTGTCTTCACTTTACAGCAATGTATTCCAAATAATTGTTGATGTGATGAGGTTGTAAAAATAACAGGGAATATTCTACAAGGAACTATTCCTAGAGATTCTTGTACATAATTTACAGTGTTTTACGATCTTCACTTTAAGATTGCATTGCTTCTTTTTTAATAGAACTCCTCAAGGGGTGTGAATCTCTTCTTGGATAAATACCTGCACAAAGTCCCCTAGAGATCCCTGGTAGTGTTGATGGGGTACCCTCCGAAGATCAAGTCAGTACAAGGTATTTTTGTGTGGCAAAAAGACATTAATAAAGGTATTATTAAGCTTTTATGAAGATAGAGAAGGGGAAGAGGAAGAGGATGTAAAATTAAGGAAGAAGAAGCAGAAAATGTGTTTATGTCTTAGAGTATAAGGTTTCAAACCCCTTCTTATATATTCATGCTTTCTTTTATATTATATGACATGACATGCTTCATACAACATATGGGGGGTAGAGTATAGGAGGCTTAGTGCGGAGTTACCTTTCAGCTATGAACTGAACCTAGGGGGCTTTGGGTTCAACTCACACACTGAGCCCAGGAGGAGTTGGGTTCAACTTGTGACTATACACAAGAATGGTCAGGGATGAGTGCAACATAGCCCAACATGGAGTTGGGCGTGGTCACGTCCCTGACCCAACATGGGGTTGGACGCGGACGCCACATAGCCCAATATGGAGCAATCATCCTCCCTAATTGTTTGAAGTCGCCACCAAGTATTTTGGTCATTAGAAACTCTAATTGAATTTCAGAGTCTGTAAAAAGATATTGATGTTTATAGAAAGGATATTATCACCCCTAGTACATCGTGCATAAAATAAGCTACATTGTTTATTTGTTTTATTTCTAAGTCATTATTGTGTTCTTCTAATTATTGTTCTGTCTATTGGTTAAAAGCTGGTCCACCCAAATATATTTTTGTATTTGTTTCTTTTAATACTAGGAATGCTTCTTACGTATAAGTTTGTAATCCTTGAAATTAAAATAATTAAATTGATTTTTTTTTATATGTTTTTGAAATATAGGCCAAGTTTTCATGGATTAAATAAACTTGTTATTAAACCAAAAATGCATGCAAAAAGAATATATTTTTTAAAATTTTGGCATTAAAAAAATTGCTAAATCATGCCATATATTATTATTATTATTATATTTTATTTTTATACAAAACATGATTTAGTCCCTGAAAGTTTAGAGATAAAAGAAAAGGTCTGAATTGGTCACATTTTGATCATTAAAAAACATCAACGTTAGAGTTAATGGGTTCGTCTAATAAAAGTGATTTCAATTGAAAGGGTTTTATCATTTAATCATGGTGAAAAAATATATCAAATCTAGAAAGTTTATTTTGATTCAGTTTAATTTGAAGTTTTCAGACTAACTAGAATGTGTTATAGGATTGGAAATGGGGTTGCTAGGGTTTTTAATATGTTTTTCTACATATATTATGTTAAAATATGTTAAAATTTTGGTTTTGAAGATCCCAAAACTCGGATCCTAATTTAATAATCACTAGAGATGATCTTAATTTGTTACAGTGGACACATCACTTATTTAGATGAACACTTTTTAAATTAAAAAAAAATGCAAACAGGTTTTGGCTTTGCTTTGCACGCCTAAACTTATTTGGGTTATCTTTTTAAGCATCAACCCGTTTGGGTTTAACTCTCATAGTATTTTTCTAAATTATTTTTTTTTTACATTTTAAAATAAAATTCTTTTATATAAAAAGTTCAAATAATTTTTAAAAATTTTATAATGATACCATACTTTTCAAGTAGGATTAGAAGTTTTTAATAGTAATGTTGTCAATTACTTTACTTTATGAATAATTATATATAAACTAATATGTACATTTTTCTTTTATTTTCATGGTCATTAATGAAACTAAAATATCCGAATTTTTTTTTTATTTTGAAGATTTTATGTAATTTTCTCAAAGTAATAATACTTCTTTTTTTGCATATAGTTGCATAAAAATCATCCAGGCATATTTTTTTATTAAAATTTTCTTATCAAATTATAATAAGTTTGTATTAATATTCAATCCTATGAATATAAAAATATATGTTTTTACAAGAAAATAAATACATAAACAAAGAAGGGAGATTTAACTGGAGAAATCACTATTTTAAGTGAATGACCGACATGGAAAATTGCGAAGGGAACAAGCCTTCTGGCAAAAATAATTTCCTCGGTATTCGTTCATTAAACTGGGCCAACCTACGCGACAGTAGTACATATACAGGTGTGCAAGATGGCACCCAAACTTTGCATTTTATCAATTTAACCCTTATATTTAAAGTTTACTCATCATTATTCTCCATTTGGCGTCCTCAAATAAGTAATTTATTTTATCTATACCCCTTTGGCTTAATTTATTTTCAAGCTACCATTTAAAGTAAATCATTCTGAAAGGAAGAATGATGTGAAGTATAAGATTCAGGAATAGGACGGAATTATTACATGGGAAATTATTGTAAGTGAAATTTATAATGAGGTATTTGATGTGTAAATAAATAGAATAGTAAATTATCTGTAAAGAGAAATAAAAGAGTGTGTTATGTTTATTTAATTTGTCAATAAAATAAGAAGAGAAATTAAAATGATGATATTTCTTGGAGGTTGAATTTTATATTTAGTGCTTGGAGAATAGAATTTAATTTTCAAAAACATGGGGTAATGATGAGAAATTATCCCCTTAAATAATTCATATAAATAAAACCAAACAAACTTAAATTCCATTACCATAAAGTTTAACGTCCCATAAACTCCTTCGCAAACAATAAACACAGACAGAAGAAAATAACAATGATCATCTAAAATTTCAGATACGTAGAAGATAGCAACAACATAGGAGAGACTCGCTCGAGTGGAAACCGGGAAATTGCAGCTCCAGCTGTCACTTCACTTAATCCTGCTTCATAAAAATTGAAGGAAATATTAGTGAGAAAACTATACTCTCTTCTCAAGTAGTAGGGAAAAAAATACTTAAATATATATAAACCGATTACACACACGATAGCGAAGACAAGATCGAGGTTGTGAAAAATGCAAACCTGGAGCAGTCAATGGAGGCGCTAATACGGTAATGAATGTTAACATTGCAGATGCGAGGGAGATCAGCTGCGAACCTGAAATTGACTATACCATACTGTTTGGCGGTTGTTTTCAAGCAACTACAAGTGTCACGGCGGTCCTTGGTGGTTCTAGCGGCGTTGTTGACATTCCGAACTCCTCTGCAGCAACTGGGAGGAACACTCCCACCGTTCTTAAAGTAGCCAAGGCACGTTGCCAAGTCAACTTTCACAGTATGACATGGTATCGAGGCTTCAATGTTCAACATGGGGGCAGTGACCACCATGCATAGCAAGAGAGCACAGATCAGCCTAGCATTAGCCATGCCTTGATTTTCCAGAGGTATGCTTTAGTTGAGAGAGAAGGAGAAGTGCGATTTATGTAGAAGAAGTACTTGTGAGTGTGAAGACAAGTTGTCTGCCTGAATTAATGACGGAGAATTGAGACCACTAAAAAAAAAAGCATTGCATTAATCGCAGCTACAGCATTGCTCATCTTGTAGCTCTTGATTATTGCTGACCATTTTTCTCTTAGGTTCTCCAGTAAACAAAAATCTTGATTTGCTAACTACTATTTGACCTTGCATTTTCGTGTTTTCAATTACCTCGGATAATCCATCACTTCTATTTAGATTACTTACAATTTGATTTTTCAAAAACAAACTATATATTAAAATTAATTATCATCTTACTTGTTATTATCTCAAACACGACACCATTATTTTACTCTTTGTTTCTTTTTCTTTGCAAATGTCAAGTGCTATCTGACAAAGCTTTTCAACCTCTTTAAATTGCAATATACATGAGCCTCAGCTATATATACCGGCATGTCTCATTAACTTGATGATATGTTTTTAAACAAAAATGTTTCTATATTAAAGGTAAAAGAGAGTAAAGATGATTAATTCATTTATTTTTTTATTTATTTTTAAACAGTATAATTGATTTTAATTAGGGAGTTAGTGTACTTACATGGTAAATTTAATTACTGTATAGTTGATAACATTTGTGGGGCAATGGAGTTTTTCTTGGTTTTTTTTTTTTTTTGGAAATAAATCGATATATTGAAAGGGCTAACCAGAAGGTAGCCAAAAACAAGATACATGAAAAAAAAAATCACAATAACAAAAAGCAAACACAAAAAGAAAGGAAAAGAAAGTCAACAGATACATAACCGAAAAAGGACATTAGGAATGATGAAGCTGATACGCCATGCTAAAAGCCTTTATTTGGTGTTAGACCAATCTATAATACCTTCAGGACCCATAATTAAAGAAGTGCCAGTAGCCATGAAGAACTTATCTGCAGACTTGAGCCAATTTAAGAGGCGATAAAGAATTAAGGAGAAAATATCTTTGAAAGTTGCAGTTCCATCATTGAAGATTACCTTGTTCCTCATAAGCCATATACTCCAGCTAACACAACAAGAAAGCATAGACCAAGCCTTACGCTGGAATTTTCCGAACACTAGGTTGGGCCATTGATGTAAAAGATCATCCACACAGCAGGGAAGGCAACCACTAATACCCCACCAATCCAAGAATTTCATCCATAATTTCCACACTGGTCTACAATGGAGGAGAAGATGATTTGAAGTCTCAATCTCATTTTCACAAAAGATACAAAAGGCTTGATCAACTGGGATTATATTACGGCAAAGTAAGAAATCCTTAGTGCACAGTCTATTCTGAACAGCTAGCCAAAGAAAAGATTGAACCTTAGGGGGGACCCCTTTTTGCCATATCGAAGCCTTGAAAGTTCTAAGCCCTGGATTCACAATCCTGTCAATAAGTAAAGAACAAGTTTTAACTGTATACCCTCCATCTGTTGAAGAAGACCAGACTTTTTTATCTAAAGTTGTTGCCTTTATTCGAAAGCTTTCTAGAGATGAGAGAAGGTAGACGACCTGCTCAGTTTCAAAGAGGAACAATTGTCTCCTCCAAGCTAACTCCCACTTCCATTCTCCTTGCTCCCAAATTCCCATGTCAGCAATTGTGGCATTCGGTTTAGTGGTAAGAATGTAGAGTCGTGGGTAGATGACTTTCAATGGAGAGCTATCAAACCAAACATCAGACCAGAATCGAGTCAGAGAGCCATTTCCCACTACAAATCTGCAATTATTGGCTAAAGCTGAAGAGACAGAGTCTGTTGAGGTCATAAGGGATGTTATATCCCTCCAGATACAAGACAATCTTCTACTAAAAATAGGGAAACCATTTTCAAACACCGGCTTGAATTTGTTGAATATCATCTTCTTCCACAGCTCATTACCAGGAAGAGAAAGCCTCCAAATCCACTTGAAAAGCATTGCTTTATTCTTGGCTATCAATGACCCAATCCCGAGGCCACCCCTATCCTTATCTCTAACAACCACGCTCCATTGGACTTTGCAAATTTTTCTCATTTTGACAGTTCCCGACCATAAGAATTTGCGTTGGATGGAAGTAAGTAAGCGACACACACCTTTTGGCATAAGGAAGATGGACATGAAGTACAAAGGAAGGGAGTTCAACACACTTTTGATAAGGCAAATACGACCGGCCATGCTTAACATTCTCCCTTTCCACGAAGTGAGTTTCTTTCGAAACTTATCAATGACGGGTTTCCATGTTGAAATCCTTCTAGGGTTAGACCCCAAAGGCATTCCCAGGTAATTACATGGAAGAGAATCATGCCTGCAGTAAACTGATTTTGCAAACTCATCCAAACAAGAGTCATCAACATTGATTCCTATAAGAGAACTCTTAAAAAAATTAATGTGCAAGCCTGAGCATAGAGCAAACCACCTTAAGACTCTTTTAACTGACTGGAGGGCATGCAAACTAGCTGGCATAAAGACAAGAGTGTCATCTGCATATTGAAGGTGACTTAAGAAGTTATTGGAGCCAAAATCAATACCCTGAAAGATGTCTGAGGATGCCGCACGTTGGAAGAGAACAGATAGACCTTCAACAGCAATATTAAAAAGAAAGGGAGATAGGGGATCACCTTGCCTAATACCTCGCCCCACTTTGAACTCTGGGGAAGGAGAGCCATTGACTAAGACTGAAACCTAACTAGTAAACAAGCAGGAGGAAATCCACCCTCTCCATTTAGCACCAAAACCCATGTAAGTCATCACCTCATCAATGTAATCCCATAGAACTGAATCAAAAGCTTTTTGGAAATCAACCTTGAAGATGAGACCTGATCTTCGACTTCTTTTTAGATCATAAACCACTTCATTAGCTACCATAAAACCATCAACAATTTGTTTGTCTGCTATAAAAGAAGTCTGATTGTCACTAATCAAGTTGCCTATTACTTCCTTTAATCTGTTGGACAAAATCTTCGCAATAATCTTGTAAATACCATGGATCAAACTAATGGGGCGATACTCTTTGAATTCCATAGTAACCTTTCTTTTCGGTACCAAAGTGATATAGGAGAGGTTAACCCCTTTTGGCATAGACCCTGTTCTAAAAAATTCAGTGATCAGGTCCAATAAGTCTTCTGCAATAAAATCCCAAGCGAGCTTATAGAATTTAAAATTGAAACCGTCTGGACCAGGACTCTTAGAACCATCACAATCCCACACACATCTTTTAATTTCATCCAATGTCACATCTCGCTCTAGCCAAAGAGACAACTTTGAATTTAACCTTTTAAAACCTACTGGACCCATCTCTGCTTTCTTCCCAATTGGAGCTCTATACAGATTATAAAAATAATCAACAGCAGCAGATTTGATTTCTGGTAATGACCGGAGTTCAGCCCCCTTATGATTGATCATCATAATATGAGATTTAGCTCTTCTGAAGTTAGCTATCAAATGGAAAAACCTGGTATTACGATCCCCTAGCTTGCACCACAACTGTCTAGATCTCTGCCTCCACTTGCATTCAACTCTATTACTGTAGGTCCATTTATCCTTTATAAGAGATTCAAGCTTGAGGTGATCTGAGGGACATAGAGGATCAGCCTCCTGTTTTCTCTCTAGATCATCAATTTGGGAAATCACAACTTGAAGCTTGTACTCATGTTTTTTAAGGTTTCACGTGTCACATTACCATGACATTGGAGGATAAATTAGGTTTTGGCTAAAAAAAACCTGCTCCGTTGATCGTGCACGAATTTGGACCACCCCTGTGGTTCATAATTGAGACAGAGAGAGGACAAAACAAGAAGCCAAATCGGTGACCGGGGCAAGGGCCGCCGTTAGCTTTTAAAGCCTTTGAAAATGCAGCCAATAGAATGGGAGACAGCTGCCAATCAAACTTTGTAAACATCAAAGAAAAGGTGTCTTCCATGCTCTCTGAAAGGATAAATTTCTATAAATAAATACTCTTGAGACTATAAATACATATTAGTTAATTAAGATATAGTTTAAATTTTAAATTTAAATCAGGATGAAAAGATATTATTTAATAAAAGTTATTAACTTATCATTTGTATATCTTTCTGGCTCAAGTGGTAGAAAAAAAGACATACTTGTCACCTACTAACAATTAATAGGGAGATGAAAGGGTATAAAAACTTCTAAGGTGTGACCTTATGCTGCTTTTAGGACTGTAATTGTAGTTATTTTCTAAAGTAATTTTTATTTAAAAATATATTTAAATAATATATATATTTTTTAAATAATATATATATTTTTTTAAAAAATATATTTTTGATATTATCACATTAAAATAATCTAAAAACATCCAAAATATAAATTTAAAGTAAAAAATTATAATAAATACTAATTTTTTTTAAAAAAATACTTTTAAAACATAAAAATAAACAATGCATAGTTAGCTCTTCTTTTCTTTCTCCCCGGTCTATAGCTTTAGTAAAATTTTTTAAAGGAATGATAACCACAAATAATTAGTAATTAATCGTTCCAATATGGTTTTACATATTTTTGTTGAAAAAAATTGTGATTAATAAGCTAAAGACTGGTATTTGGTTATGTGTGACTTTATTATAATTGAGGCATGGGCAAAATGAAAAAATAATACTTATTTTTTATATGTTGTTATACTAAGTATGGGAAAAATATATGATATCTTTGAGCGTTGATTGTAATTCTATAATATCATACGAAAGTTATTACAATTTACGTACATTGTTGAAAATAATGAAAGAAATTATTAATATATTTTGAAATATTATTAGCAAAATATTATTAATTTCGTTTTAAGGATATAATTATTCAATAACTTAAAATGTGAAAAACTATGGTCGTTTCCATCTTTCCTTGCGAATTCCCGTTACTTGAAAACTTAAAATTTAAAATTAATTCAATATTAAAGAAAAAAATAATATAAAAACTTGTTTTTTTATAAAAAAATAAAATATGTGAAATTGAGTCAACCAACCAAACTTTGAAGTTATGGATGTCATCAAATTCAATATATTTTTTTTATTTCATAAATTATTTTTCTTTTAATAGATTTTTATTTATATGACAATAAAGTTTATGCAATTTTTTTTATCAAAAGGTTTTTTTTTAAAGGAAAAAAAAGTCATGACAAGCATGTATTGAGATAGTAGAAGTAAATCGTTGATAATAAAGGATGAAATTATATTTTTAAAAATTTAAGTTAAATAAAAAATTAGAGCATTAATAACAAATGATAAATTTATGTTTTTTAAAAATCAAGGATGAAAAACACATTAAAAAAAACAATAGATTAAATATTGTGGTTTAACTCATCGAATTTGTAATCTAGATTATAAAATTAACATCATCATTTTTTTTATATAAATATGTATTTAAAAAATACTCAAAAAATAGCCTAACATCATAGGTTTATGGCCTAGCACACTAGGCCTTTGGAAGGAACAATCCAGGCACACGGGCCTTAAAGCTATACAAGCCTTGGCTTGTTTTTCTCTCATTTAAAGGAGCAGATAATCGTCAGTCCCTTCAAAAAAAAATAGAGATGATGCTTCGCTTGATAAGGTAGAGACCCATTTAGCAGCTTAATAAAACCCAAAAGAAAGTTCAAATCACAAAATTAAACTGAAAAGATTTTATTATCCTAGATCTAAATCTATTTTTTAAATAATATTAAAATTCTAAATAATCACTATAAGACTCTTTTCATCTCTTTTCGTGGAATTCACATAATAAAACTTATTATCACTAATTTCAATTATTTTGATGGTTAAAATAGATATAAATAATAATTCTCTCTCTAAACTATAACACAAAAGTCCTCTCTCTCCTCTCATGAAAAATAACTAAAAATAAAGGAAATAAACTTTGATACCAAAATGAACTTTATAAAAACTAAAGGGACCAATCACCTATAAATCAAAAAATATAAAGGATTAAAATAATTTTTAAAACAAATTAGGTTCAAAATAGCTCAATTGGGCAAAAATAAATGAGGATCAAATTGAAAATTTTAAAAAATTTAACTACTTCAAAATGGAGTTATTTGCGAGAGAATGAACAATAATCATGCTATAGTATTTTGGCCACAATGCTTGGTGTTAGTTAATTTAAACGTACCAATATATTCATGAACTAAACCAACATGAATATTACAGCTTTTATAAATATGAATACTTCTTTGAACATGGAAACTCATTGTTCATGGATAAATAAAAATCATTTAAACATAAAAAACAACAAAAACTAAAGTACACATATAATAATGAATTCAAAATTGTAACCAAGTCACCGTTTATTAATTTTAACACCGAATTCATAACTACAAAATTTCTCCGATACTTTTCTAAGTGGTGATAAAAAGATTGGAATTTGAAAATAAAAAGATTGGAATTTGAAATGCCAATGTCGATGGCCCGAAATGGCTGCTGCTGCTGTGCTCTTGGGACCGTTGCCTGTCCTCAAAGTGTACATAAAGTATACGGTGTTGATATTATTTTCTGACTGGATAATTAAGCGAGCGGCCCTACAACAATAATTCATTAATTCGATAAAACTCGACATTAATTTATTTCATTAAAATTAAAATATTAATTATTGACTTGTGCTAAAGAAATTTAAATACTTTTTAAGTGTTTTGGTTGTCAAGATCAAGTATGAATTGATAGATTTGTGGATTATTTAAGAAACTTAATTTATAATATTTCGGGTTTCATGAAACTACAAAGAGTTTACAACGAAATTATTAGCGTTATTTAGCTCTGATACTTAAAAGGGCGGTAAAGATTATTTCGCAGAAAAAATTACGAATATAGATCAAATATTTTATGTATTCTTCAATTATGAAGTTCTTGACCTTTTATCTATTCAATTGAATATTGTAAAAAGATTTTAGGGTACATTAGTTATTATTATCGTCGCAAGGATTTGTATATTCTTCCATTCAATGCTTTCAATTTCAATTCAGTACATTAACATCCACAACAGCCATATTATATAAATAAGAGATGGAAAAAACAAAAAAAAGGGGAGGAATATTAGATAACCATAAAAATAACATCAACAAAATAGTAGAAATTTATTTTCTTAACATATTGCATAACGCCAAAAGATACATGAAACGACGCATGATATTCATTAAATTAAAAAAAAAAAAAAGACAACGACACAAGACTGAGTGTGGGGCTCGCCCTAGTGGAGACCCATCAACAGAGGCAAACACCTACTTTATTATGATCACGGTGCAATCAGATGGATGATGCTCGATTTTGCTCCCCTCACTTAATGCTGCATCAGACGAAAATGACGTTAGAGAACACTCTCGAAGCAGGAAAAGTGATTTGCAAATTTATTGGACGTTGATGTATAACAATTATTTTGTTTAATATACAAGATTTAATACATGAAACGAAGAATAAGATAGAAGTTATAAAGTGCAAACCTGGCGCAGTTGGTGGATGTGCTGATCTTGTACGGAATATTAACACGGCAGAGACCAGGGAGAGCCGCCGCGTTAGCAGCATTGACCCCACCAATTTGAGTGGCGGTTGTTTTAATGCAATTACAAGCATCCCGGCGATCTTTAGTGGTTTTAGCAGCATTGTTGAGAGCCCCAACTCCTTTGCAGCAAGGGTCAGGAACTTTACCGCCATTTCTTAGGTAGCCGATGCACGGTGCCAAGTTACTGGCCACAACACCACATGTCAAGGCTTCAACGTTCAACATGGGGGCGGAGAGCACCATGCACAGCAAGAGAACACAGACAGACTTAGCACCAGGCATGTTTGATAGGTTAGGGAAGGCTTGAAAGAACCTCTTTTTTTCTCGAGTGTTTGAGAGTGAAGGACAAGTTCTCGAGTGAAGGTGATTATAGGTGTCTAGCAGGAGTGGTGTTTATATAGAAGAAGTTAGAATGAAACTACGACAATGAATTCTAGTTGGCTTGTTGTTGGCCTCATTTAATGACTCCGGATGGAAATTCACCTTGTAAATTGAAATTAATTAATTAATTAAGAACTTAAAACGAGGGGTAGGAAAAGAAGAAGTTTTAGAGAGAGAGAAACAAACATGCCTTGACACTTAAAATTAATTAAGAAGTCAAAGGCTAATTGTTATTAATAATAAGAGTATGTTTGATGTGTTGTGCTTATTGTTTTATGATAGAAAGAATGATGGAAATAACAGATAAAGTGAAGATATAAATATGTTTAGTAAAAAAAAAAAATAGAGATACAACAAAAAAAATATATGCCTGCAATAATTTTTTAGGGAATTTATATATTTTCAAAGTAGGAGATTCAAAGATAATATATCTACAAAGACAATACTTTTTAATTTTTATTTCTACCATATCCTTATAAAACACTCAATTATAAATTATCAAAATAATAAAAGCTAATTTAATAGTTAATCCGGGGCAAAGCCTGAATTACTAATAGAATTGACCATTAACATGGATCAATATAAAAAAATATTATTATTATAGATTTAAAGCTTGACTTAAGGGTCAAATAGGGGTCACGAGTGAGGAAAATCAACCTGAGTCGACCTAGGTTAATATAAAATAAAAGTGGTTATTATAATAGTTTTAAAACCTGATTTGAAAGTCAATCCGAGGTAACATCCTAGTCACAAATTAGAAGAGTCAACTCAGGTTGATTCATGTTAATGTAAAGATAAAAGTAGTTCTTATTATAATTTTAAAATTCGATTCAGAAGTTAACCCGAAACAAGATTCAGGTCGCAGGTTAAGAGGATCAACACTACTGGACACGAGTCAATATGCAAATAAAGGTAGTTATTTTAATATTTTTAAAACCCAACTCGAAAATTGATCGGAGACAAGATTTGAATCGTGGCTTGGGATGGTCAACTTGTTGACACAAGAATTTTTTTTCAAAATTTAACTGCTTTTTGACTTATGTTTTATCCCAGGTTGACTTGGGTTTTTGACCGGGTTAGGTCGAATCAATATTTCTTTAATTGTTTCTTAAACTTGGACCAGTTTAGGCCCCAAATCAACCCATCATATCAGTCCTTATTTCATAACAAAGATCTTATAATATTATTAATTTCAACACTATAATAAAAATTAAAATAAAAATATCAAATTATTTTTTTATAAGTAAGTTTAATAACCATACATAGCTGTCACCATACAAAAACAAATATAAAAATAGTATACCATTACTAAACACAATTTTATTTTAGTCTCATTTATTATTTTGTACCCTTTTATTTCATTATCTCTATCTTTTCTATCTCAATAATTAAACTCTAACTTATAATTGTTAGTTAATCGTGAATACAATCAATTAATTAAATCAAATTTTATCTAAAAACTGTTTTAGTGAGGTTATATTGAGTTTTATGCTCATTCACAGGTGTTCAAAAATATTTCTAAGCAACACCCTAAAAAATAAATAATTGTGGTATTTGGGACGGAGATCGTAGATGATAAAGCTAACGGGTGACCAAATAACACTCATTAATGAACATTAAATGGAACTGGCTAAGTTTTAATTATTATAAATTGATGTGGAAAAAATTATCCCAGTCCAAGTCTTTTTTGAAAGGTTCTTTTCCTTTTTAGTTTCTACCTGTTTTTGGATAAAAAATAAATCGAAAATCATTATTTTTTATACTTTTTAACCTGCTTTTTTAATAATAAAAAAAGGGGATAAACTTTTATTGCAAACAAATATAAGCTACCCATTCATTCAAATGTCAGAAACTCACAAAAGTGTGTGTGTGTGTGTATATATATATAAATCAGAAGGCAGTGCCATCACTTTTTATTTGAACACAGAAAGCAAGAAGCAAGCAAGATAAAGTAGCTGTCTTTCTACCAGTATTTTGTAAAATTTTTAATTTTTTTAATTTTTTGTTAAAATTGAGTGTAGTTTATACTTTTTGAATTGTTTTGATGTGCTGATATTAAAAATGATTTTTAAAAAATAAAAAAATATTATTGGCATGTATTTCGGCACGAAAAGTTATTTAAAAAGTAACCGCTACCACACTGCTAAACACGCTCTAAATCAAGTACTTTTTTTTTTTTATATTTTAAAAATATTTTTTTGAAAAATTGATTTTTTTTTAAAATTAATATTTTTAAATATAAAAAATAATTTTTAAAAAAATATAAAATATTAGTGTAATATCACCTTCCACACACACACACCCTATATCAAGCAACCTACTCCTAGCAGGCAACTGTTTGTCAGCCACAATTTCAAGCGACTAGCAATAAATGCAAGCAAATTCAGTAGCTGACGTGCCACAGTACAGCCATGAAAATGGAGGCAAAGTTAGGTCCCAGGCTCTGCTTCTTGGTGCCTCATTCATGAGTTTTGGACCCTTTTGTCAACTGCGTGTCGGTGTGTTACTGGCCGCTCTTTTTAAATTATTTTTTTATCTACATTTAATATTTTCTCATATATTTCTACCTCTTCATATGTTTTTAAAATACTTTTTAATAATGCTAGTATCAAATAAGAAGTATACAAAAAATATATTACTGTAATTAAGAATTATTTTTGAAAAGTATAAATGGGCATTACCGGTCTTTATTAATGGCCCTCGAGGCATCGAAATCGGTGCCAGTAGAAATGGGACACGGCAGCCGATGCGACAGTGTAACCCAACAGTAAGTGTGTGGGTCCCATGACTTGCAGCATGGGTCAAATGCCTCGAGTAAGATAGGGAGGCACTTGCCAGCTGATAGCAATTAATCACTAGTAGTAGGCGGCACCGATCTTGACACTCGTAGCTCTACATTTTCTGTGGTGAAGTTATTTTTTATTTTAAAAATATATCAAAATAAATTAGTTTTTTATTTTATATTTTACAACATCACCTCAAAATTATTAAAAAAATATTAATCATAGCTCTAATAGTGTCGGTGATGAAATCAAATGAAGATCTCTCTGTCTCTCTCTCCCGGCCTCCTGACCAGTGATAAGTTCAATCAAATCCTATTTGGCTTCTTCTTTCACAGGTCTCATAATTCTTAGGGCAATAAATTGATTGCAGACTTCTTGCAGAAGCAAGTGAACTGGTTCAAGTTCAGAAGTATATGGCGCATGGGAATTGGTCTTTAACAGTGACTGTAAATTCTTTGATTGAAAACAACCACACAGGATTGCATCTCATGAGTGTAATAAGCCAGGAGTGGTAAATTAAGGATTCGGGTGTTTTTCTCTCCAACAATGTCCGAATCATCAGGGCTCAAAGGTGTCCCAGAGTACTTGATCTCTAGAGACAAAATTGGATGCGAAGATTGTTGTTTGGAGTCTCTATTCTACGTGAGAATTGCAAAAATTTGTCACAAATAGAATTAAATTTCAATCTCAGTCAGGTTATAGAAATGCTAAGAAAGCCGCTCATGTTTTATCTGTTGTGTCATAACTGTTGTAAGTTGTTGAATTTTTTCTTTTTTTTCCTTTTTTTTATATTTCTTTTGATACTCCAAAAAAATAAATTATAGGTAATACCTAGTCTATTTGGAATATTATAAAGAAACTTGAATTATTATAAAAAAAAATATAATTTAATTAAAAAAATTAAGATGATATATTTTTAAAATATCAAAACAGTAACAAATTAGATCAACAATAATCAACTCAATGTAACATGTCAAATTCGTTATCTAAGTAACGAGACTCTAATAACCCTATAGAAAACAAATTAATAAAATTAATAAACTTAATTGTTAATTTACCTAGTATTTAATAATGAATTTGAAAACAAAATTAAACTAAAAAACAAGCAAAGTCAATTCATGTTGTCAAACTCAGATCATAAAAACTAAAATAACCTTATAAAAAAATCAAAATAAATTATAAAATTTAATTCTCAAATCAACTCAATGTTGATGGATGAATTTAAAAAAAATTAATTAAAAAAATGACACAAAAAACCATCTAAATCAACCGACCAAATCCTTGACTCAGGTCATGAAATCATGATAAACTTATAAAATACAAACCAAAATAAAACATATAAAACTTAATTCTTATTCAATTCAATATTAAAAGAAAAAATTGAAAAAATAAACCAACTAAAAAATGGATAAAAAAACACTAAGTAAACTAGCCTAACCCACAACCTTATCATAATACTGTTATAAACCCAAATAAAAAAAAAAAATTGTTTTTCCATTAAAAAAAAAAAAAGGGTCTTAATTTTGAAGTATTGATGTTTGGATACTAGGAACAGTAATTTTGGCCAGAATTCGATGATCGTATTGTGATTAATTCAGAACATGCGTATGTAAAAGGGCACGAGTGTATTAATTAGGATAGATTGGACCTTATCCTCTCTTTGATGTCTTGAGTATTATATATCACAAGAACTCTGTCTCCATCTTTAACACACAATCAACAGCTTTTTTCCACATTTACATCATGCATGCACATATTTGGAAGGTTTTGGTTACTATTTATTGAGCTAGCAAGAGAGAGACTTGTTAAATTTTAAATTTATTTTTTATAATTTTCAATTTAAAATTAAAAAAAAAAAGAGAGAGACAGAGACAGAGAGGACACACCAACGACCCTACTTGATGGCACTGTGTACAGTAGCTGATACAACAGTGTAGTGAGCAAAAATGGAAGTACGTGTATTCCATGCTTTGCAACGTGGCTTCCATGGCTTGAGTCAAATAAAAACACGCTATATCCGCCTAATATCAATTAATAGGCCGACGAAATAAGAGCATATGTTTTTTATAAGGACACCACGTGATGTCGATTTTTCTTTAAAAATATATTAAAATATTTTTTTATTTGTATATTAATAAATTAAAAATTACTAAAAAATAAAACAATTTAATAAAACCAAAAAATTCTTTAAAACAGAAGCAAAAACTGTGTCAAACACTCCCCTTCCTTAAGTGTAGTGCAGTGACAATTTCAGGAAAAAAATAAAGATAAAAAGACAATGAGAATAAAAATATTTACTTGTATTTTTTAAAAAGTATAGAAATTTATTCTAAAAATAAATTTATTTTATATTTCTATTTTTTTTAATTAAATACATTGCTATTTATTTTTTTAAATTGAATAAATTTATTTTTTTAGTTGCAATTTCGGTTGTTTTCCGGTCTCCAACCATTTGAAGGATTGTCGAATATAAGTGGGGCGATCATATGTTTCAATTATTATATCAATCATTAAAAATCAATAAAATGTTTATGATTACCAGAGAAATTAGTAAAAAATGTGCTGTTTTTTTTTTATTCAATCTTAAAGTCAACATGTAAGAGAATTTTTTTAAATTTATTTGAATGTGTTAGATCAATGTGGAGGACGAGTATTAGAGTAACATCTTTTTAAAGGAAAAGGCGTGTAGGAAACAATTAAATATTTTTTAAAACTTTTGCGAGACCTTCTCCCTTTTTTTTAATTTCCATTTTAATTTTTATATTTTTGGGAGATTGAAGCTTTTGTCAGATCACGATCAACACTCTGTTATATTAATGTAGAGTGTTATTATAAATTGATATGGTGTAGTTATTAATACTTACAGTTATATATAATTGTTAGATAATTACTAAAAAAAGCATTCTTATAAACTTAAATTTCTAGGTAAAAATAGTTTTTTTTTACATTGTACTATAATTTTAATAATCAAACAATAATGAGTTTTTACACAAATAAATTTAGCTGTATACTAGAACTTTCATATTCAAAGGTTTTTTAAATATGATTATTGAATAAGTTTTGTTTATGTAACTAGTGACAGTTTGTTTTTGCAGTGACTATTAATATTTTACCCAACCTTAATTATATGGTGTTTGGTTATAAAATAAATCTATGATTTGGTTTATGTGACCTGTCAATAAATGAGGTGTGACCTTAGTTTTTAGTGAAGTAAATTTTACATGTTTGTAGTGATCCACACATCCTATGTTTTTTTTCATCAATTTTTTTTTTATTGTTAAAAAAACACACAGACCAAAACAAACTTTGAAATTTTCCTTAATCCAAGAAACAACTGTATGAATAAAAAAAGCTAAAAATTGTCTCTAAGAATTTGGAGAGTCTGCATGTGCATAAATCTACATCAAACGTGCTTGATGTCAACTACAGAAGACCAATTTTTTTGACCAGTTTTAATGAATTTCTTGATAAGTTATATATCACAAAGTTTAGATTGCAATTATGTGAAATCATTTTCTTTTAATCTTCATACTTGTTTTTCAACTTAAAAAATTTATGAGTTTTTTATTTATTTAGCCTATGGTTCTTGATTCGTGAACAAGAAAAGCATGAATTTGCTCTTTGATTATCATTGTTTTTAAAAAATATTATATTGATCATTTTCATTTTAATATTAATTTATTAAATAATAAAATAGAATGAAACAAATTTATGAATTTAATTACTCTTGTGTTCATAGTTAAGTAATAATTAACAAGTTCATTGTATATAGGTCATGTTCATGAAAATATTACAATAAGTTTAATGAGACAATAAAACCAATATTATAATTTAGATGGTTGTTTTTATAATGAATTAATAATCAAATGCACATAAATATAATTATAAAATAAGAAATTACTATATTTTTTTTTAGTCATTTTATTATTAATATCAATTTCAATCACAAGTTTTAGCTAAATATATATTTTAATTAAACTTATTTTTTTAAAATTACCATTACAAAAACTACTATAATACCAAACATATTTTATTAAAAATGATTATATTACATATTGGCTAACGTAACAAATGGATTTGCACATTATATATTTTAGTATATATAATGGACATGAAAATACCTGATGAACAATTTTATAGTAAATACCAAGAAAAATTATTATTTTGTTTTTTTTTAAAAAACATCAAAATAATATCTTTTTAAGATTTTTTTATTATTATATTGTAATTATATAAAAAAGTAAAAAAAATGTATTTTGATGAGTTTTAAATTAAAAAAACTTTCAAACACACACTAAATAAATACATGTCCGGGACGTTCTCTTATCATCGTTTTTCTTCAATAAACTATTTATTAAACTTTTTTATTTTTAAAAGGTGAACAAAAAAATGTATAATTTAAAACTTACAAGAACAATCAAACAAAATAAAACTAGAGACTGATCCCATTATAATTATATTATCCTTCGGTGCCGTGACGTTTTGGTTTCTTCTTCCACAACCTGAAGTGACTATTACTTTAATTACAATATTTCATTTTATGTAATTAATAGAGTGTTTGAAAGTGTGATAACGGTTACTTTTTAAATAATTTTTAGTGCTAAAAAGCATGTCAATAATGTTTTTTTATTTTTTAAAAATTATTTTTGGTATCAACGTATAAAAACGATCTAAAAAGTACAAATACATTTAATTTTAACAAAAAAAAATTGAAATTTTTTAAAAAATAATTTTGACCGTAATGCAAAACACGCACTAAACTATATAAATAGAAATCACTCTGTTAATTAAAAAAAAGAAAAGAAAAAAAGAAGAAGGTGGAAGTAACCACGACACTCTCAATCACACCACCAGTCACCGGCCTACCATTCCACGAGCACCATCGAAGAAATAGACAAGGAAATTCGTGTCCAAGGAATAGCCATGCTGCTGTCTCATCCATGGCAGGGCCAAGCTTTTCTTCAACACGATTCCCAACACATAATTGCGAGAGAGATGAAGGAAGAAGATGCACGACACCGGCTCCGAGGCCAGAAGGAGTAAAGGAAACGGGCACACGTAACATCAGCCTGATACGTTTCAAGAATTTATTGCATCATTCACATGCAGCAAGAGGGAGATCAGACCAGTACGTGGTCATCTCTTCTCTTAACTGAGTCTTCAGGCTTTTCTGCCATTAAACCCTAGTACCACTGCTAGGGCCACAGGGTTATCGTGTACGCTAAGTAAATGTGCTGTGATTTTTTATTTTTTATTTTTTTTGTTGATATCTTTCAGGGCTCTGAAAAAGTACTAGGACCCAAGTAAAACTAGCTTTAAGGATTTTCATGGAAGATAAAGCCGTGGGACGGAGATCTTAGGTCATTTTCAGCATCGCATTAGACCATTTTATTTTTTCCAGCGCATGGTTCGGAGATGATGAACATGTAATTGACACACAAGCTTCTCATTAACTCAGAGTCAGTGATGATTTTATGAGAAATTCCAGTTTTTATTTCTCAGACAAAGGGTGGGTTTCTCTCTTCGAAGATAGTTATTTGATCATCTCTCGTGAGCCCAGAAAAGGACTGCCATGAACATCATCGGATTAAAAGTAACAAGGCCCCATGAAGAAGACTTTGAATATACTTTTCATCTCCTCTTTTTAGTTTTATATAATCTGATTTGATACCGATCGACAACTTTGAAAATCTCACAACTAATTACAAGATTGGAGTGGAAACGAATATGCCATAAAAAAAATCTCCGCTCGTGATGGCCTTCTCCTTCTATTTTCCTCCGTAGGATGCTTGTCATGAACTATAATTTTTAAAAATAAAAAAATATATTATTTTAATGTATTTGTAAGTAAATTTATTTTTGAAAAGAACCATTATCATACTCTTAAATACCTTCAAAAACTCAAATCAGAAGAGGGTGGCAGGATCTTGATTTTTATAAGAATTATTATCATTAAATAAAAATAATCGATAAGTAATGCAGAATTTCTGATTAATTTGGGAAATGAAACATTTTATCACCAAGGGCCAAGGGGAGAGGGGAGAGGGAAATGAATCCTGGACCTCAGGGCATGGAGAACTATAGGCCATATGGCCTCCATGCATGCACCATAACTTCTATGGTCTGTTTGGGCCGAAAAAAGCCCATCTAGTCATATAGAGTAACTGTTTAGGCCCAAAGGGCTCTCCAATTCCTATAGCATTCCCAAGCCTTTATCGTGTGAAGCAAAAAACATCTCGACAAGAAGCCTTTAAATCATGTGGCCTTTACATTATCAAGTAGGTCAACAAACCCTTACTAACCATCTTTAGTTCATGGACTGGTTATTTCCCCGTGCTATTGTTGTGGTTTGTATCAAAACTTTTTTAAATATAAAAATATATTTAGAGCATGGAAATCTTGTCAGCATTCTCATTTAATCTGGTATAATGGTTCAAATATGAAAACTATCCATCCCTGACTCTTTGATTAGCCTGTATTTTAAATTAAATTATGTGAAAATTGTTCTAATGTGAATTTATCAATTATACAAGTTTGAAGAAAAAAAAAAAAAATCAGGTTAACTTTAGTTAACCTATAAAACTTGTGACTCGGATTATAAAATTTACTTTGTTGAATTATTATTTTTTATTTTATTAGATGAAGGATTAAATTTGAAAATCGATCAATCAATCTAATACTGAATGATTAAATTCAATAAAAAAACCCAACATTACATGAAGTAATTTGAGAAAAACGATAATAATGTGGGGCAAAAAAACTTCCTATAAAAAAGAGCACAAACGTGTGGGCTTGAGTAGTCCAACGCGACTAGACTGTTACAAAAAAAAAAGGCTCTAGGGCCTGAGTTAGGCCCAAAAAACAATAGACCATAGGTTATTTAGCATTTCAAAGATAATAAGGTTCCTAGTGTCACTTGAACCCTTGATCTTTAAGCTCAAACTCATGTGCTAACCAATTGAGCTAATAAGAAAAATGTAATAAAACAATTTTAAAAAAATATATTAACCTAGTTTAGTAACCCAAGACCTAATTCTTGCTAGATAACCCAATACATAGAATTTCAAAAATACTCACTAGTTCTATCTCAAAAAGAGAAACAAAAATAATAAATAACTTTCTTAGTTTGACCTAAAAAAGCTAGGATTACTAAGTTGTCGGATTAACCAAAGTCTATTATTTTTATTCAAAGTGTGATCTTTTTATTTAAAATAAAATCATTAGTGCTGGCTTAACCACCTTTGAACCATATCTGGTTAGGTTAATTAAAGTCAACCTGGTAAAGCCAATGTCAAAATTGGTTCAACTTATGTAAGGTTTTAAGTTACAAGGTTTTTTATTCAAAATGTTATGCCAAATTGGATTTAATAATTATAAACTTTTCATGAAGAAAAGGTTAACCAATCCATTTCAGAATGAAAATAGGATGATATGGTAAGGAAAAGCTCCATGTGAGTATCTCTAAAAATAAAAGCAAGATTTTATTATATATAGTATAATACCCTAACTCATATATTTTGGGCTAGAGTATTATAAGAACAATTTACATATAATCTTATTTTGGAATAAGTAGGATAAAAAGTAGGCCCATATATATATATATATATATATATATATATATATATATATATATATATATATATATATAAAAGAAAAGATGAAACCATAAAGCTTATTTACTCCAGTTTTACAAACTTCATGATAATTTAGAGAAAATAAATCATAAGAGCCACATGTTTTTCGATACATGCAGAGAAGAGAAGTGAAGTGGATTGACCTTGAAGGATTGAAATTTCATTTTATTTATCTTGACTTCAAGCTCCATGTGAATAGGTTTTTTAAGCTACGATTTTAGACTTTTGTTGTTTAAAAAATGAAGGTAAGTAAATCTTCATACATTCTATTATTTTTAAGAATGTTTTATCAATTGATTTATGAAAGAAAGTGTTTTGGAATATATTTGTAAATGGTTGTATGATGGTTCTCAAATGGTTATGAATGAAGTAATGATCCCAGGTGAGTGAGGTTGTTGACACTAGAACTAGTTCTAATATCTTGCTAATTCGTTATAATAATTGACAGTTGCCCTTGCCAACAAGTTGTGATAGTTGATAATAGGTATAATATAATTATAGCAATTTGATAATGAATGACATCTTTTGGCATGTTATTAAACATTTATTATTAATAGTTTTGAGGACTTGTAACATGATTTTTAATATTATTTTTTTTTGTGGGATTTTTATCATGTTTAAGACTTGATGTTGTTAAGTGATCATTTATGAAATTCAAAAATTTAATACTTTTTGGTTTAGCATTTATGGTTTTTAGTGAACTTTGTAAAGTTAGCATTTATATTATCACCGATTGAATGGAGATGGTACATGCATGTCTATACCTAATTTTGAAGGCATGACATAGTGAAATCAAAGCAATGGTTAGTAACATTTGGATTAGTCATTAGACCAAATATTATTAAATTTTAGGTCAGTTATTAAACTTTAAACTTGTTACTAAAGTTAAGGCAAAGTTACAGGAACTTGTGTAGACTATGATAAATTAGGTAACAATAATATGATTACATTGGATTGCCTAGATATTAATAGATTGTAATTCAAACTTTGGACTAGATATTATCGTTCTCGAAAGGTTTTCTAGAGAATCGTCTTAAATTTGTACCCTTTTTTTCACTTACTTGTAGTTTAGATCCCAAAAGGACTCATTCAAATGACTCTGCTTGTTTTTTTTTTTTTTTTAATTTTATTTTAAAGCATTCAAGTAGTTTTTAGGACCAAATTAATTTAGATTGTTCTACAAACTTTTGACGAGGCAGTATCTTTCTAAAAAAGGTTTCTAGTAGATCATATGTATTCATGTTAAGCTCGAGCCCTTCCCTTCACATGTGAATATATTTATAGATTAAAAAAAAAAAAAAAACATAAAAAAAATTAAAATTGTCCTATTTCAAATCATAATTATTAAAGGTTTAACAGAGTACAAAGTCTAAGATTATGAGTCAGGTTTATTTAAAATATATTAAAATAATATCATTTAAAAAAATATTTATTTTTAAAAAAATCACCAAGTTTTAACTAAGAAGACCAAATCATAGATTAATCCACCTTTTTTTTTTTTTTTTTATCTAATTAACTCCTCTTTATATTTTATAGTTTATGAAATTTAGGTTACACAGGTCTTATGTTGATCAATGTATCAAATACGTGAGAGAGGTGTATAAGAGATATAAGAGTGAGAAATATGAACTTTTTTTTTTATTTTTTTATTAAAAAAAATTGTTTGTTATCAATATGAAAGAAGACAGGACTTATCCTTTGCATGCCTAATTTCACTAATTTATTACCCAAACAAATTGCCAACTTACTCTTTTGGATGCATAACTTCTGCCCTTTTCTCTTTATGTTTTTTAGGACCTAAAATTAAATGAAATGGCTGAATTAATGTCACTTTTTTTCTGCTTAATTCAATTGCAATGCATAACAATGTCCCGCTCATTTGCTTCAAAATGTCAACACTTCCACTGCTACTAAGGTAATTCAACAAGACCAAATATTTACATATTGTTTTTGAAATTAGCAACCTAAAAATATATATAAAAAATAAATCTAATTAATACAGCCCAGCATTGACAAGTCACTTATTCAATCGGCCAGCATGTCAACCTAATCCCACCAACCAGTTGACATGTCAACCAGATTGATCACATGTGGCCAACGATTGATCGCACGTGGCCAGCCCTCCGACAACTTGCTGACATGTCAACCTGATCTTCTCTTCTTCTTCTGGACTGGATACAGTTGCCTTAGGTGGATTCAGGCCGCCGTCCCCGTGACTCTACTAAACACCTGATCTACCATGACTGCGTTAGGATCATTTGATTGCCTTTTGCTCACAATCTAACCTTCCCTTGGTTGTCAATGAGTTGTTCTTTGATTTTTTTTTTCTTGGTGCAAAAAAGAAAGCATGCATGTTATCCTACACTACAGGTAATATACACGTGGACATATTTAAGGAAATCTCTTCGCATCTATATTAAATTGTTACAACTCAAACTCCTTTATTTAATGGATTAATTTTGAATTCAATGATTTTGTATGTATATATATATATAAAAAAAAAAAAAAAAGATTAAAAGAAATTCCATTAAACCCAGTTGTAGTCAAGTGAGGGGCGTTCTTAAATAAACTTTAAACAATAATTTTAAGTTTCTTTTATATGACAAACGTTGTGGTATTTATTGGTTTTTTTCTCTTTCTTGTAATTTGTGGTATATATAATCGATATTGTTTTTTATTAAAAAATTAATTTAATTAAAAAATTTAAATTATTAAGTGAGGCTATAAAATATAACTTATATTATTTTTTAATATTCTCGTAAGTGAAAACCCTTCGAACTTATACAGATTTATATTATCTTGTATTTAAATTTTATAAATAAATAAGGATGATGAGATTCAAATTCGTGACAGGTTAGTTAACCAAGCTCTAATATTATATTAAAAAACCAATTTAACCTAAAAGCTTAAACTGTTAGGTAAAGTTTTAAGATATAATTTATTTTATTTTTTAATAGTTTTTTTAAAAAAAAAACGAAAACTCCATGCGTATCATGGTCAGTAAAGATTAAGTTTTTGTTTATAGGATTGAAATCCAAAATCTTACTAATCCTTGGGGGTTAATTCTGTGTTTCTTTAACAAGGAAACTTTAAACAAGGCAGCCATTGTTAATACTCTGAAATTTGTTATGAGAGAAGGGATGATGTGTGTAAGTACATGCATACCCCACAAAGGCTTTGCCTTTTGACGACAGTGCCATGGAATTAATCAAAGATCGAACTTCATCTAAAAGAGACTTACAGACAAACTCACAATTCATTTGATCTGCATGCAGAGCTGACAACCACAGCCACTATAATAATAATAATAATAATAATAATAATAATAATAATAAATAATAATAATAATAATAATAATAATAAAAGGGATAAAAGAAGAAATCGAAATGCCAAAAACTGTACATAGAAGGTTGACATTTGAGATGGTGCACACGTTGTAGTTGACACATCCATACTATTCATTTTAGAAAGTTAGATGGTGTATTTGTTTGGTAGTACGATGGATGGATCATGTTTTTTAAAAATAAGTTTTAATTAAAATAATTTTCTAATAAGTTTTTAGATGAAAAAACAATTTTAAAAAAAATTTTGAAAAGTAGAAGCAAACGAAATGTAAATATAATAAATAAAAAATATCAAGATAATTAAACATTATAATTAATCCTAAGTGATATATGTAATCCTGTGGGGCTAACAATGAGCTAAATGTGAGGATAATTAAGAGAATGCATGAGAGGAGCCGGAGGGCCATGTACGTTAATGGAGAAGAGGACAAAAATTGTTGAATTCAAAGGCATGTGTGCATGCTCTAAATGTCCCAGCATCTTTGGCAGGTTGGTCGGTTCTAATTATAGTTCTAACGTGACTGCCTCTAACTCGCAGGTTGTAATAATAAACGAAGTCTACTCTCTGGTTTGCTAATTGGGTCACTGGCTAAATCCCCTCTGGTATAAATAGCCATCACGATTTCTCCTACTAACACTAAAGCTTTTTGCTCCAATTAGGCCAGCTACCCCGATATCTTCTACTGCTTGTTTCTTAGTAACGACACAAGAACGTAATGGCAATGAAAGCAATGCAAGATTTTGTATTTGTTCAGCTGTATCTTGTATTGAGCTTTCTTCTCCATGGCATCTATGGAGATTATGGTGGATGGCAGGTTGGTCATGCCACATTCTACGGCGGTAGCGACGCGTCTGGCACAATGGGTAAGCTAAAAACAATAGTGTTGTTGTCGTATAAAGTCTTGAATGCTTTAGGTCTAGTGTTTCTTACAAGGTGTGGCGATGGTTGCAGGGGGTGCTTGTGGATATGGAAATCTGTATAGCCAAGGGTATGGGACAAGCACTGCAGCTCTAAGCACTGCCCTCTTCAATAATGGCTTGAGCTGTGGTGCTTGCTTCCAGATACGCTGCAACAATGATCCTGAATGGTGCCATTCCGGTACCATTACTGTGACAGCCACCAACTTTTGCCCTCCTAATTATGCTTTGTCTAATGACAATGGTGGCTGGTGCAACCCCCCTCTCCAACATTTTGATTTGGCACAGCCTGCTTTCTTGCAAATTGCACAATATCGAGCTGGAATTGTTCCTGTACTCTTCAGAAGGTAATTTCAAAACGTCCTTAGTGACATGGTCATGGTTTCAGCCATGACTGCACCCTAGTCTAGACCACCCAGAAGCTCTACTGCTGTAATTACTTAATGCTTGACTAGCTGGAACAGCATCATTTTAGTTTGTTTGTGGTTTTTTACAGGGTCCCATGCGTGAAGAAAGGAGGCATAAGGTTCACCATTAATGGTCATTCTTACTTCAACTTGGTCTTGATAACCAATGTTGCAGGTGCAGGGGATGTTCACGCTGTGTCTATCAAAGGATCTAGGACTGGTTGGCAAACCATGTCAAGAAACTGGGGGCAAAATTGGCAGAGCGACTCGTATCTCAATGGCCAAGGACTCTCCTTCAGAGTCACAACCAGCGATGGCAAGACAGTCACCTGCTACAATGTTGTGCCTGCAAATTGGCAATTTGGACAAACTTTTGCTGGAGGGCAACTCTAGTAAAGCTAAATTAATGTCCCTGGAGATATGTTTCAAGTTGAAAAAAATCTGTAGTTATCTATGTATGTGTGTGTGGCCGGTTATGCTGTGGTAGCCCAAGGCACCGAGGCTTTCAAGTGCTAGTATGTATGTTAAGTTCCCAACTTTGCCAACAACAAATGGCGTGGGCTGGAATAAGAGCACCCTTTCTACCCTTAATATTTTTTGTCTAGTTTAAAAATACAAGTGTTTGATAAAGAAATTGCTTTTGAAAAAACTAATGTTATCTCTGGAAAATATGAAAGATGCATGCCTCCTCTAGCTAAAAGAGTGTTTCACTCATAAACACAGCGATGTCAAACAGACGTTAAATATTGTAGGCATCGTGATGAATCACAGGGGCAACCTTTTCTACCCTTAATATTCTTTGTCTAGTTTTAAAATACAAGTGTTTGATAAAGAAATTGCTTTTGAAAAAACTAGTGTCATCTCTGGAAAATATGAAAGATGCATGCCTCCTCTAGCTGAAAGAGTGTTTCACTCATAAACACAGCGATGTCAAACAGACCTTTAAATATTGTAGGCATCGTGATGAATCACAGGGGCAACCCAGCACACTGGTTCAGAAGATTAAAAGATAGAAGACTCGGAAAGCAAAAGAATTATACTGCAGGCATATGAACAATCACGTTTAGAGGCCACTCCTACATCCCTTCCATCATTTATAAATGTAAACTTAGCTTCTCTACAAAATTCACAGCTTAACGAGAAAACAGACTTGACCTTTGACATTGGGAAGAAACCCTAACCAAGAACCATTCAACCCAAGCTCATCATGTTTCCGGAGTTTACACACTTGATGAACACTAGTTCTTCTGCATGAGAAAACACCGCCTCTATAGGCATCAGCATTTACACCGTAATTCTTAGCTCAATAATTTAGCAAGGAGTATTTCACTCTCAAAACTATTCTGCCTTTCTCTACACCAAGCTTTCCACCTGTAACTAGCCAATGTCCTGGGGGGTCTTGTGGCCCTTTGCTCATCTCAGACATATCAACAAACTTTGCCAGCTTGTTCCCTGCAACGTTTTCTCTTGAGGCTGAACTTGAGTCACCAGAGTTAGTATTATTTACAGCCGGGACTTTCTTTGACTTGTCATTTGGCACGTGGTCCCACAAGGATCTTCGTATCGTGCAGCCCGGTAGCCTAGAATACAAAAGTTTCATGTATAAGACATTTCTTGAACCGAAATCCCACACTCCAAGCTGAGCCCCGGTGACAATGTAGACACAAGATTGGTCACCAATAAAGGTTTCAGGGTTCTCAACTGGAGCAGAGCTCACATGAGAGAAATTCTTCCATTTCACTGGTTCAAACCATCGACTATCCTGCTCCTCAGGTCCCAGCCACTTGGGAGCACCAATTGCAACTTGGGTGTCCCAGTATGGCAAAAGGATTTTTGGAAGAGATGCCAAGTGTTGAAGATGGATACGCAGGCGATTCTGCTTGGCTCCTTCCAAACATAACCGCAAACCTGTGACGGGCTTGCGCCCTACTGATACCTGCAGCCAATTTTAAGCAAAAATAAAAAACCAAGTTTTGTCAAGGCTAACCCTTTGCATTAGCTAGTCAAATTGTCTTTTGGTTCAATTATATAGTTACAACTGAAGAATCATGACTGCTTTACAGAGAATCCAATTAACAGTAATAAGTTGTTTGGTGGTAGAACACTCTCTACAAATCTCAGTTGCTACATATATTTTATGAGATACAACACCAGCGTTAAACCCTTCAACCCTGTTTCCCCCAAAAAATGTTAATAGTTGAGCCATCTTTCACTTCGGGTGAAAAGTATAGTAAGGTAAGAATGTATACCTGCTCCTGACTCACATAAAGCTTTTGCCCCATCATGCTGAACTGCAAAGAAGGGCAAACAGGTTCCTTTCTTTGGTGACCTGGAATACTGTCCTGTACAGGAGCCCAAATTCGAGGAATCTGGAACTCCAAAAAATATCTCAGCTCTTCAATCTGAGGTTTGTCTGGGCACAATTGTTGAAAAAATAAGTTTCACAGTTAAGAGTAGCACTACCTACTAGAAAAGGAGCACATAGGAGGGAAAGGATTCTAACTAGACAGTCATCTACTTGTCTTACATTCAAGATATAGAGCAATTGCACGACTCAGATGCTCCTTTCCAGGCACCCCAACAAGGAGATCTGCGATAGGAACAAAAGTCATCTCAATGACATCTGGAGATGACTCTACAGTTCTTGCCCATCGGATATGATTTTGCTCCAGATCATCTCCTCCCCTCCTGCGGAAAATGACGGTAACATCCTGCATATAGAAGAATAACAGAACAAATTTTTAGACCTTCCAATAAATTTATCGGAGCAAGTTCTAGAACATAAGCCTTACACATCATTTAACTGTATGTAAATAATCTATTGACAAAAAGAGAATGCAGACTGCATTCATGCAAATACAAGAGTTAGCCACCCGTGGCAACTTCTTAAATGCAATAAACTGAGATAGAATTGATCCTTTTTTTCCTGATAAAATCATGACAACAATAGCAAGAAAACGTTTTTGACAAAAACATCAAAACCCATTGTTAATTCATTCCAGATCCAAGTGATGCATACAGGAAAACATCGTTGCAATGGGATTGCTATGAAAAGGCAAAATCCAAACAAGGAACAAATATGGAAAATACTAGACATATTTGCAAGCAAACCTTTTCAAAGAAAAATGATAACAACATGAAATTCATTCCAATTTCAACTACTCAATAATAGAAAACATAGTTACGATACACAGAGCAAATTTAAAGAAGGAACTGGACTGGGAACTACAAGACCAACAGATGGAGTAAAACCTCGAATGCTCAGTTGTTGCATTTCGTTAACATGTTCAGGGAAATTATGTTTGGATGTAGATACTGTGCGTCGTCATATAAAGAAATCTTGTATTCATTAAAATGACAACAAAAGGCATCATAAAACAGTTCAACAAAGAGAACATTTAACATCAAAATTTCAGTGGGATAAAAGGGCAATTCTAAGGAAAGAATAGAAAAAAGATTGGCTTCTACTTACTTCTTTCCCAGTAAGATATGGCACACTAGTTGGCTGAGGGTATATCCCTTGGCTGTTAAATATACCTGAATCACCACCCTGCTAAATCAAGAATAATCTGGTATAAGTCACAGGTGATCAAGAAGTAAGGGCATGTTAACGAAGGTGGACAAAGAAATAAGGAAAAATCATGGGACTAGCCTTATCCTTGAGTTTCATTGGACCCGAGCTCATATGGCCCTCTGTGTCAGAGAACCTCTGATTTCCAATATCCTGCACGTAGTGTTTAATCTCCATGGTTGACAAAGGCGATGACTGGTGTTGTTTAACATATATCACATCCTTACCACCAATAGTTACAGAAGTGATAACATGCGTCCCAAAATTTTCAATGAAGCTGTCAAAAAAAGGATGCAGTTGTTATGGACAATATAAAGCTTTGATGCCAATATATTCCTTCAGAGAATTAAAAAATCACACCTTGCCAAGGATGGAGGATCCCAGAAAGTTGGCACGGCCCTTGTAACATTTTCATGCAGCACTAAGGGGGATCTCATAAGTTGGACCTTGGCAAGTGGGATATAATATCCATCCATCGAGAGGGTCTTTGTAGCTGCAGCATCAATATGCTTTGAACCGGTAAAACTAAATGCAGAATTGAAGCTACCAAGAGGAAGACCTCCTGATAGATTAGCCTTTTGATTAAAGTACTCCACCATCTGCATTATTTGTTGTGAGAAGTGCATTAGAACAACTACAGCAATTTCGTTCATTAAAACAGCTTGTATCAGTATTTCAAGAAGGGAAAATATAAAAAATGCTAGTTTAGCAGTCAGTTCTTAACACCAAGGAATTTTGGCTAGTGCTATTTCATCTCAAATTCTCAATCAATTTTAAGATTAAAAACAAAAAATCCTAGTCGAGCAACAGAGCTAATGTGTAAACTTGCAGTTTGCATTTTGAAACTCTGGACATCATTCACTGCTGTCACTCAAACACTCAAAGACGATTAAAGTCCTCTGGCAAGATACAATCCAAAAGTTCAAACATGGGTCTTGACCCATGCTCTCAAGCACAATAATTAAACACTACAAGAAAAAAAATCCAAGAAAGTATCAAATAACTAGGCTTGAGAAACATGCAACAACCCAGTGACAATAAATTGCAGAAGTAATGCAAGAGACAAGTTAAATTCTCCACCCACTTGGTACTGGTGGCAAAACCGAACCAATCCAATCCTAATCGGTGTCTTAAGCAACTAAATTGATCAATATCAATTCAAGCTATCTTCAATACACCCACTATAACCTAGTCCTCAAACCATGGATTCAAAATCAAAACAACGAAAAATCAAAAACCCACCTCATGAAAGGTGCAAACACCTGAACTCTGGCGGCCAATTGGGTCCAAAGAGTCCCTGATGTCCCTGGAAACATTAGGCAATAGAATCCCACCAGCTAACAAAAGATCTCTGGTATGTTCACCATCAATCTCCACCACTTTAGACCCAGCAACTCCTTTACAATACAACAACCTTTTATCATAGTTCACATCAAATCCTCTCCCAAGAGCTTGCACAGCGTTCATAGCTGTGTGCATTGCTGCAGCATTAACACTTCCTCTCTCTCCCATTTAAGCTAAATACCCAATTCTTTGACAATCATTTAGACCCTAAAAAATCTTATCTTTTCCTCCATTCCCTTGATGGGTTTTCCAAAAAAACCTGAAAGATCAAACTGCTATCTCAAAAACTTATAAAAACAGATTTTTCCTCCATTTCTTGCTTCTTCAATTGACAAAGATGAAGTCTTCAAAGAAATCCCATTGATCGGTATCTTCCTCTAGATCTTGAATCAATCCAAAGAAACCAGGCTCAAAATCTAATCTTGAATGCATCCACTAGCTAGTACTCAACTTTCTTTCTTTATCTCTCTCGGTATTGGTAAAAAATCTATTTTCTGGTTCCTAGTTTTTCTAGTTTCTACTATGTTTATCCTGTCATGTAAGAGATGAAAGCATTGACTTCAAGTCTTTAATTTTTATTGGAAATGTTTTCAATGTTAGCTAGCGTGTTGGTTTGCCTAAGAAATTGACTGCTAAAAATTCTTTTCATTCTGACATGTAACCATGTAGGTGGTAATTAATTATTGGAAAATTGAAAAAACGAAAAACGAAAAATAAAAATAAAATAGTTTTTTGTTACTAAATTGATTTTGATTTTATTTTATCTTGCTGAATTTATAAATAAAACACTTGATTTCTTTTAAATGATTATAAGATAATGATTTACGACCTTTTTTTTATCTATTTTTTATACAGTACTCTATTTAAAATCTTGATTCTAAATTGTTTAAATTATAAACTCATGCATATTTTAGAGAATTATTTTTCTATGCTAGCATATAGGTTATGCTCTTAACAGTTATAGATTTAAATGCATGGAGATTGAATTATTTTATATGACCGAGTCTTACTCAAGTTATTTATATTTAAATTCTGTTATTGAAGAAGATTTTATTTTATTTTTATATTTAAATCCAAATTAATAATGTGTGATGCAAATCCAATGCTGATGAAAGGATTACAGTCATTAGTGGAATGGATTTTTTTGCAATTTTTTTTTTGTTGACTTTGCCTTGATATTTTCTAGCTTCCACGTGGGAGTGATCGAATCCATGCCGTCTCCTTCTACAAACTCGGCCTTGTTTGGATTCGTTGATTATTGAACGTAGACTTGAATTCCAAGTTATTGAATTTTCAATCATCACTTTAATTATCCTAAAAGAAAATTCCAATTAGCACATCCTACACGGTTGATTTCACGTCTAGAGATTTAAATGATGATTTAACCATTTGATCGGGTAGGAGACATACCATCAATGCATTTTGCAATTGTCATCATCATCAATGTCTAACAACTATCCTCCACATATTTATGCTAATTGCATGAAAAGATTGCTTTTTTTTTTAATTATTTCCACAAAAATTTACAATAATTTAGATGTTCTGAAGTAAAAGTTTAAGAATGAGTTTATAATAAAGGAACTGATAAATATGGCCCAGCAGTTCAAATTTTATCGTGAACATCTTTCATTCTCATGATGTATTACATGTTTATTGAGCTTGCAAGATATTTAATAAATTTCAAAAATTAATTATGATACACACAAGCTGATACGGATATTCTAGACTTTTTTTTAAAAATGAGTTTACAAATACTTTTATGGTGTTTTGAAAAGTAAAAACAGATTTAAAAACAAGGTTTGGAATCCGAAAACCTTAGCCTTGATTTTTCGAGGAACCAGGAAGAAGAATAATCTGAGAAAAATCAAATGATATTTACATGAATTGGATGGATGTTGTTGTGATTCAATTTCAAACCCTTTTGGCTCGTTTTGATGTGTGGTGGTTGGGATTTGTTCTCCGCCCTCGCCTGTTGCCATCCACATGTCAAAAGCTGTAGCAAATGCAGTGGGACACGGTTTTACTTTTGATGTCGACAAAATCACGAAGAACTATTCAGCTGATTGCATCTCATGGAATCCAACAAAACACAAGGAAGGGGGGGATGATGGATCATGGACTGTACAAAAGGGGATGTCGCAGGAGATAAATCTTACTGAAACAATTCATGAGCTGCCAGAGGAATGGGCATGTATCTGTTCAGAGCAGGAAGAAGACGATGGATTCATTCCATATTGCCAGCCGAGTCATGGCCACTTGAGCAGAGCAATGGCATCTCCTATTTGGACCATGATGAAACAGTGACCTTTCAACCGGACAGTGAGTGCATTGCTGACCTTCATCGTTATCCTCCCCGCCTCTCAAAAATGGCAGCAGCCATCGCACAGCAGTCCAGCCAGCGTGCCCGTTCTGGGTGCGCACAGTTGCGTTACAGGCTAAGTAGATGAAGGCAATGTAGAGAATGGCAGGTCCATTTATGTGTCAGGGAGTCCAGGCGACATGGTCCATGGCTGATGCTTCACCGGCTAAAAGACAGCCCCGACTTTATAAGTTTTCCCTGTCACAATCAACCTCTGTATAGTTGTTTCGTCAGTAACTTTGTCAGTAAAGAAAAGATGTACATTATTGACAGAAATAATGGATAGCAGTAGGTCTTCGTGTGATGCGGAACGCCTGTCGACAAGTGCTAGTACAGGAGATTCTGCCATTATAATTTAATGATTTTTAAAAGTGTTTTTTTTTTAAAAAAATATAATAGAATATTATTTATTATATATATAAAAAAATCTAAAAATATTTAAAAAAAAAAAAAAGGTTTTCTCACCACACAAATATATAGATAAGCCAAACAAGTTTTCTAATTAAAACATGTATAATTTTTTATTTGACTTTCAGATCAACTGAGATTTGGTTGACGTGTTCTACATGTTCAGTTTTATAAAGAATCGGTTGGCTATAACAGCTAAGATGAAGATCATATTCAAATTCCATTATATTCAACTCGATTCAAAAATACTAAAAAAAAATTTAATTTAAAACAAAAAAAACTTCAAAATTCTTTAAAAACATGATTCAATCACACTTCCAAACCCAGCTGCAAACGCTACAAGACAGTTTGCATAAGCATGCTAACAACCTGCATTGAGGAAATCTGCAGGTCTTAGCAACCAGTGCTCCATATCACATACACCATACACAAATCCTGTCTGTTTTACCATGCCGGCAGCAAAGAATGAGGAAGCCACCATCTAGAATCGATCCTGCTTAATCTAAAAATAGTTCTTGGCAACTAACTGCAATTAGCGGCCAGATGAACCATCAGTGACTGCAGCTATTGCCGGAGTCGATAAGATCTTATAAATTCAAAGCTATTCTCCAGTAAGCATTTTGGCATACCACAAGAACTTGGTAAAATGCATGCCAGCATAAAATCTACAAGTAAATAATGAACCATGATCATTTAACTCGTTAGCTACTATTAATCTTTGCAGAATAGCATTGTAAATATCATAGTGGTTTCACCTCCGACTGTAAGTACCAAAACTGTGAAGCCAGATTGAAGTATGGAAACCATATTCGAAAAAGAAAAAACGATATGGACATAATTGCTAAACCCATGTATTTCCTTTACAAAAAGGTCCACAGACCATCTAAACAGTCTAATCGTCGTTTTATTTTCCGACCAAGTTTCCTCATTAAGTCATTTCTGTTCAGCATTTGTTTCAATCCTACACTAATCACCATCATCTAAGCAGTTAATAAAATTCTTCTATGACAGGACAAGTTTCTGTGAGCTGGTTCAAAAGGAAAAATTTTGAAAAATTTAGCCAGTCAATGAGTGTTCCTGGTCTTTTTAGCTGTGAATAGTTGGCGAAGGAAAGCAAACTTTCCTCTAGTGCGAGAAGAAAACTCGGTTATGGTGCCATTACTTGATGATGCTGCCTCATTGGTGTCAGATTCTGGTAAGGATGGTGTGGGTGAAGGTGGTGAGAGTGTGAAGAGAAATGCATTGAGCATCCGGATGATCTGGTTGAAGCTAGGCCTCAAGTTGGGGTCTTCAACCCAACATGACTGTATGATAAATGCGAGGTCAGGGGATACATCCTCTGGAAGAGCAGGCCTCTCTTGCTGTATCCATTAAAAACCAGGTTAGTTGTCTCCGAAAACAAATAAATACCGGGTTAGAAGATTTGATAGCAATAATGCAGAATAACATCTGCAAAGATGGTCCTAAAGTGGCACACATCACAAGTGCACAAGGAAAAAACAGCAGACTGCATTTGGATTGCCACTTGAAGTTGCCATCCAATATTAATATAACACACACACACAGACTTGTTTGCAATCAATTCTTCACCTTAAAAGCAGCAGCATAGGCAGCTTGCAAATTTGACATGCCTTCAAATGGCATGCGGTTGGTCAACAACTCCCATAACACAATTCCAAAGCTGTAGACATCAACTTTGTTATTGTAATGCTTCTTTTCTCCCTGACGCAGTGTCACGGTGCTGTACAACTGCAAAAGAGCTGTTAGAAAAACAGATGGAAAACTGAAAAGGATTTGTAACTTACAAGCAAATCAATATAATATTCTGAAGCAGAATGCTGATAACATATGATGAATGCAACCTAGCCATTCAACACCAGATATCAACTAAAACTACAGAGTAAAGAACCACACTGCTTATGAAAACCTCATGCTTCTATTTGTCAAGCAAATGTCAAAAACTGCGTTTATGCGATCCATCTGGAGCAACAAACAAATAAAATTGAGGAAACAAAATGAATAAAAAATAGCACTAAAGCATACAGTACATTTGTTGTTGAAGGGTGGTGAAATTCAGATTAAGATCTTCTATGTAGTTTCTCCGCATGTCACTCTTGATGAAAATCTACAAAATGATGAACTAATGGCAAAAAATGGAAGAGGAAAAGACTATTGATATAAAAGACACGTTCCCAACTATCAATATTGGTTTCTGTTGTTTTCCAATAGTCACATGACTGATGTGTAACCATCACCTCTGTTTTAACAGAAGAATATTGACGCACTACGGGGCTTCTTATGCTGCTAATATCAGGTGATATTAAACCAAAATCAAACTACATTAGCAAGAAGGCACAAACCTCAGGAGCCATCCAACGGTATGTTCCAGTTTCTGCAGTCATCATCTCAGTCACAGTTTCTTCTCTTGCAAGACCAAAATCTGCAAGCTTCACAGACTTATGGTTTGCCGTAAGCAACAGATTGTCTGCATCAGGAAAAAGGCTTTCCAATCATTTTGGTGGAAAGGGGTAGACAGTGATTATAAATTACTTGAGGTGTGCAATGTGGTCCAGGAAAACAACATTTTTTTTTACAGCACAAACAACATGAAAGTCACAAGCATCATTAACCCTGACTCAAGATGCAAAGGTCAATTACAGAACAATTTAGAAGACCTAAAAAGGAACTGGACTCAAATATCATGCCGTGCCAATGGCCTAATTGAATTACACGAAGAACAAAGTCATAAGACTAAAAAACAGCAATCAAGATGACATTATCCCAAAAATTTAAAATCAGAGACCTTAGTAGAATGTCACTTTCCCAATCGCAGAATCATAGAGGTGATAAATAAAGGTTGCATGATTCCAAATGCATGCTCTTTTTGATAAAAGGCTAGTGCAAGGCTTGATCATAGTAATATTCAAATGCATCTACATTATAATGCTAACCATAAATGAACTTTGAACTCTAAATTTTGACACCAACATAAACGTAAAAAAGTAAATCCTTGACCATATTCTTACAATACCTGGCTTAAGATCTCTGTGTATAATCCCATTAGCATGCAAACAATCCATAGCTCGCGCAACATCAAGAGCAAAATTTATGGCCACATAGAGGTCTAACTGTTTCGGACGAATACTAACCAAGTACTTCCGGAGTGACATCCCTGGTAACAACTCTGTAACAATCACCATAAATGGATCCTTACAAGCCCCAATAAACTGCAAAACCAACAAACAAAAGCACTGTCCTGACTGATACATACATACAAATTACATTACATTACCCAAAAATTAATCATAATCACACACTTTACCTTGACAAGATTCTCATGTTTAACTCGAGACATCATATTAACCTCTCTTGCAAACCGATCCTCAAGCGCAGCTCTTTCCTCCGGCGTGGTCCCTGGATGAAGAACCTTAATGGCCACAATCAGATCACCGTACCTAGAAACACACAAACAAACATTTTCAGCAATCACCTACTACGTAACTAACAATAACTAGAAATAGAAACTACTCTCTATTCAGTAACAATAACATTTTTTTTTTCTCAATAAAATAGGAACCTACACAATCTTTTATAAGGATTTAAAAAACAAAAATCAAGTTTCAGCTGTCATCAGCAACACTAACCTTCCTTTATAAACTTCACCATGGGCTCCTTCGCCGATTTTATTTCCGATAAACAACAATTTAGGGTCAATTAGCAGATTCTGATCAATAGAGCCGTTTTCCTCAACGGAAGTTCTCTGCTCGTAAATTTCCACCCCTCCTCTCCTTCTCTCGCAACTCATGTTGCTCAAAAGCTTCCAAAATTGTCAAACTATCCCTGAATTCCTCATTTCTTGAACAAAATATCTCTCTGTTTTTCCATATATATATTTTCTGATTTCACCTTTACCAAATTATACATCCAGAAATTTCTACACGGCAAGATTAGGTTAAAATTAATTAATTTTTCTTTCTTTTTAGCTTCGGGGAGAAGTAAAAGAACAGCTTGAAATCTTTTTCACAAAAAAAATGAGGAGAAGAGAAGAAGCGTCGTGAGATGGAGTGACGAAGGAGAGTTGGGCTCCGGCGATATTTTCCGACGGAGATGGTGATTTTCCGAGGCGATGAGGAGGGTTTGTTTGCTTGTTTACTAAAGTTTTTCAAAGTGGGAGGTGAGAGAGGAGGGAGAGAAAGAGGGGAAAAAGCAGCGAGAGAGGAGGGGGAGTGGGGAGGTATTCTTGAGAGAAATGTGAAGAACCACTGAGAGGAGAGCACGTGGAGAGCAAAGAAATCAGGCGCCTTTGAGGTAGGTCAGCACAGCAGCAATTCGGACGTTGTTGGTCCAGCAGCCGCTCAGATATGGTCGCAGTCACGTACTCGCAGGGACAAAACCAGGCCTATTCAGCTCGGCTTACTTCCTAACTTGGCTTGGCTCGCTGCATCAGCCAGTCGGGTCTCTTTCTTTTCCACATTTGTCTCGTGCTGATATAAAAGTTAAAACTACAAAATTAATTTATAATTTAGCCTCTTTATTTTTAGTGATTTTTTATGTTAATCCTGTTTTATTTATTACGTTTATATTTAGTACCTCCGTCCCTTCATCCTTGTATAATTAATTAATTAATTAATTAATTGGATCTTAACCATTAATAAAGCAGTCAAACTTTCTTCACCTAACAAAATAACTTGATTTAGAATGTCTTTTTTTAAAAAGCCATCTCCTGAGTAAGCTGTTTTCATAATAGAAGAGATATTTAGCGATAAGTTTCCGCTTGTTTAAAAAGATTATTATAAATAATTAAAATATGTTATTCTGTTGCCTTTTTATTCGTTAATTTCGAGAGGAGAAGGGAAAAAGAAAAGCAAAGTGATTTAAGTGAATAAATAAATGAATAAATCACTTGCTTTTCTGCTAGGGGATAAATTATAATGGAGAAAGTATGGGAGACTAGTGGATTTGGGACCGGAGAGTCTCCATCAATCTCAGTTCTAATGATCTATGATTTCCATTAACCATTCAATGGTGGCGTCCTCGTGGCCCTGTGTGTTTCCCGTCACCTTCTACACAGCAGACGACGGTGAAGCTCAAAAATACACACAGCAGGCCCGGAAAGCCGCCTAGCAAATGGGTTTCGTTTTTGTTTATCCTTTTCTATTCTTTTATTTTGATCTTCCAGAAGGGATTGTCGTAATTTGTTGTTTATTAGGAGATAGGTTTTGTTTGCTATTTAATTTATGATATTTTGATAATTAATATTTCTATTATGAATTTGATATATATATATATATATATATATAAGATATTAACTATTTTTAATGCCCTAAAGTTTCCTTTTGCTGTGACATGGAAAACTGTCACGAGTCACCGACTCACACAGCCCTTGAACTCCTCCTCCACTCTTTCCTTGATGAAGGCAGCACCAACCCTTTCCGCGTAAGTTTATTACAATTTGGTGCGATGTCGTAAAAGGCAAAGACGTGCAAATTTATAAGGATAGCTATAGACTGTTCTTTGTGCTTATGAAATCCATAGCCATGCTCAGAGAGTGGTTGGTATTGTGATTATTATTGTGGTTGTAATTTTAAAAAAGTTATTTTGTAAAAAAAAATTTAGTTGAAATTGATTTGGAAAAAAATATGTTTGATTAAAATTGTAGTTGAAATTGAAATTAAATAAAAAGTAGTTTAATGTGTTTGGTTAAAAAAATGTTTTTCAAATTGATGTTATAAAATAATTAAAAAATATTTTTAATTTAAATATTGTAGAATTTAACTACTATTATTATATCATGAAATAAATAATATTGATATCAAATATTTTTTATTATTCCATTAAAATATATATAATGTTATCACACACGAAATATATCCAACAATGACTATATTTTTCATGGTTTTCTTAAGCACGCAACAATAAAAACTGAATTTTTTTTTACGTCATCAAGCGATCTTCTTCTAATTTTTTGAATAAAACACAATTAAAATAAAAATAAAAGCTAATTTTTTTTTAACTAGGTCGGACCCGGCAAGAACATAATTGGAATTGCGATCAAATTCCACAAATGTTATGTCATCATGCGATATCCTTATAATTTATGTAGTGTTATTAAATAATATTAAATACTAATTTTTCGAGTAAAACTCAATTTTTTTTAAAAAAAATTACAATTTCATTACATTCAAAATTCATTCGACAAGAACTACAGTTTTCATGATTTTTTGAGCGTGCAATAAAATTAGGTAAAATATTATCATGAATAAAATTGAGATTACAGTACGAGTAAATTTAATTCACCTTAAACTAATTTTTTTTTAAAAAACAAAAAAATATATTGTTCACGTCCATATGGATAGTGCAAGTGAAATCACTTAACTGCACTGGTTTTTTAGAAGAAAAAAAAAACTAAACTTTTCATGTGAACAGTGCGAATGAATTAATTCACTCACACTGGTTTTTCAAATAAAAAAAAACTGATTTAAGTTTAGTGAACAGTGCAAGTGCAAGTGAATTAAAATTCACTTGCACTTTACAATGGCTCCACTGTACAGCTTCCTGCCCCATGAGAAGCAGCCAAATGCTACTTTTCCAAAACCTGTGGTCTCATCTTAATTTTTAATGGGTCCTACCAATGAAAAACATTTTTTTTTTCTTATCAAACAATATTATGTGTGGCTGGCTGGGTGAACCTCACCTGCAAACCATGTTACCAAACAAACACTTAGGAGATTCAAGCTCATGAGGTGGACCAAAGCTTGTTTTACATATTATTGTTTTTTAGTTTTAAAATGTTTTTAAAAAAAATTAATTTTTTTATATTTTTGTTTTAAATTAATATTTTTTTATGTTTTTAAATCATTTTAATGTACTAATATCAAATAATTTTTTTAAAAATAAAAAATTTTATTTTGATGTATTTTTTTTTTAAAAAAAATTAAAAATATAACTGCAATCACATTTTTAAAAGTTCAACGCATTGGTTAATATTAATGATTTTTTTTAAATTTTTATAAAAAATTGATATCATTTAAAAAATAATTAATTAAGCCTAGAAGGAAGTTTTTCGAATTGACCCATAAAAATTCAAAGCAGGCACGGTGCTTAAAACTAAGGAAGAAGAAGGGTTTTCAAAATAAAATAAAGGCAAACTGGCATTCCACGCTAATCCATTTGCCTTGGAATTTTTTGAAAGTTGGAGAAGTTTAAAAACTTTCTGACATCAAAGGGAGAAATAAAAAAGTTGGAAGTTAATGGTTATCACTTTGGTGGGTGTGCATAGCCCCATGATTTCCTCAGCTTTATCGGCTTCGCTAACAGTACGGATTGTTTTTAAATTTTTTTTTTATTTTAAAAAATATTCAAATAATTTTTAAAAAATTACTTATCAAAATAATTTTAAATTTTTTTTTTTAAAATCTTCCACGTAGACTACTCTTATTGCAAAGACCCATGTTGTGTCGTTTTAGCGAATTGGGAAACTCTCGGGTACGAACGGTACCTCCTCCTCCTCCTCCTCCTCCTCAGGCTCAGGCTTTCTTTCATTAAATGCTTTGTTTTGTGGAGCATGATTTCTTTATTTTGATAGACTGTTGGGCAGTGAGGAGTCAGTCATGGCGGAATTGCAGAGGAGTTGAGTTGTCAACCACATCTTCGAATTCGAAAACAAGTTAAAATGGATAAGATAAATTGATGATCGCAGAAGAACTGTCTGTTGCACAGGATTTCTTTGGAGTGATGCTATGAATTGCAAGTGTCCAAGCTAGAATTTGTTATCCTATGGGTATTTGGCTCTCTAGTTACCATTGGATGCTAAATAATATTTTCTTTAAAGAAAAAATAAATATATATAAACTTTTTAATTCTTTTTCTTAGCGTTTTTAAAAAGGTCAAAAAAACTTGATGGTTGGGTTGAACTTTCATTAATTTAATAATATAATAAAAAAAATAACAAAAAAAAAATAAATTAAATGGGTCAATATATGAAACTTGTGACATGGCATTTAATATTGAGATAATCTCATATAACGATGAAATAAAAAAATAAATTGTAAAAAAAAGAATCTAAGTAAATCCGGTCTAATCTTTTAAACCTATCACTCGAAAGGTTAACAAAATTCTGATAAATAAAATATTGAAGGAAAGAAATCGATAATGAAAGTTCCAATAAAAAAAAACTAAAAAAATAAAAAGTTATTGAAAGAATAAGAGCTAAATCTGACAAAAATAAAATGAAATAAATATTGAGAGATACAATTAAAAAAATAAATTAATTAAAAGAATGATATAAGATATTGAGGAATGTAATTGAAAGGATAATTTAATTAAGAAAATAATTAAATCAAAACTTAAAACTCAAAAGAATGAGAATTAAATTTCAAAGATAAAAAAATCAAATGAGAGCTAAAATGAAAAGGATTTCAAATTTTATGGGTTATTTAAAATAAAATAAGTAACGATAAAAAATAATAAGGATCAAATTTAAAAAAAAAAAAATCAAAGAGTTGCTTTGAAAATATGGCAAGAAAGACACTAAAACTAAGGAAAACTTGATATTTTTTTTTTGCCACATGAACTGTTCAATAATAAAGGTGATGTCGTGAGGATTAAAACACTGTCATAGAAGTTGAGTTTGATTATTAAATGATTATGTATACGCCATCCGATTAATGTAAGAGCACCCCCGCATGTCCATTTAAATGTCAATATATATATATGCGTCTAAATACTAAAGTGCTCCTAATCAGCCTTTGTGATTATTAAAAAAATAAACAAGTGAAAAAAAAACCTATTTTTTAAAAAACTTAAAGCTGAGTTTTGCTTTGAGTTCTATCTTGAAATCTTAATTAAAAAAATATATAATTTATAATTTTTTTTAAAACCGGTATCACAAAAATACCCCAATGTTAAATACACACTTATTGTTGATAGTATTAAGTATAGATCTACGAGCACTAATAACTATCCAATAAAATATATTATTTTAAATAAGAACTTGCTCTGAAGACATACTTATATGTTTTTTTTTAAAGCCTACAAAATACTTTTTTCTTTATTATTCATATATTTCGAATTTTCGAAATTATTTGTGATTTATTTTTTTATATTTTGTCCTCGTGTCTAAGGACCACTTAAGCTACTTTTAGCCTTTGAGCCTTGGATAATCCATAATTTCCTACGGCTTGTGAAGAAATCAGTATTGAAATAAGTGTACACTTTACAATAACGAGGTAGCTCCTCTAACAAAGTTTTCTAGATAAAGAACTTAAAAATCCTTCTTGTAGCATTGGTCAACAGACAAAATCATGAAAGAAATATACGATTGCCTCAGCAAGTAGTTAGGCCATATTTTTCATGTAGCTCTCATGGCCGTCTGCTTTATCATACCAACCCTATAAAAAGAAAGAAAGAAAAAAAAACAATTAAGCAACGTCAATGCCTTGCTCCATGAATAATGACTTTTAGCCATAGTTTTAAAATCTTATACATTATAATGTCTGGGTCACGGTCATAAGAGTTTTTTCGGATTGATATTAATTTTTTTAAAAAAATTAAAATAATATTTTTTAATAAATTTCATTGCTTTTTTTACCCTAATAATTTATTTATTTTTATCTCGGTAATTAAAGGGTTAACATTAGTAATTAACTAATAAGATGAGAAGTTATATTATCATAATAGAGATTAAATTACTTTAGTTTTCTCTTGCGATGAAATATATTATTAATTTTTAAATTTAAGTTCGAATTCTTCTCTTAAAAAAAAAAAAATACAACTCTTGAATGCATTTTTCTTTGTTTGGGAGAGTGAGGGGAGTTTGGGGAGAGGAAAATGGAAACAATACTTTTCCACCATGGCCCCCCGGAAGCTATCTCTCCATTTCGAAGAGAAAGAGGGTGGAAGGTTTATTCAAATGACAATTTTGAATTTTGACAGAAGTTGTATTTTAATATTATTATTTTTAAAAAAATATATTTTTTATTTTTAATATTAACACTGTAAAATGATAAAAAAAAATTAATATTAAAAAATTCAAAAAAAATTTAAAAAGCACGGTTGTTGGACCACCAAAACAACACTTGTCCTCTCATTCTGTATTATTTAAATTAGTTTTCTCCTTGGTGCTCAGATAATCAACGCTAATTCCACAACCAATAATCTACAAGTATTCATCTCTGCTATATTAATTAAACTGCAATAATCTAAAGCACAATAGTATCAATTTTGGAGTACGCGTAAGAGATTATAATATTTTGGAGTACGTATCAATTAAACTGTTATATATATATATATATATATATATGGATCAGCCGGCTCTCTATGAAGATCTTGATTATACCGAAATTAAATGTAGAAAATGTTGTTCCAAGTCTTCTCTGTTTAAGTTTTTGTACATTATTTTTTATAAAAAACAATTTAAGATTTTTAACTTTAAGAATTTGAACAAGGATAGATAAACAAGAAAGAAAGAGAGAAAAAACATTAGCTTTTTCGACCTTGCTCTTTCCCACTCCATCGATCTCACAATATATAAGAATGAATTAAGTTGTCAAAAACCATATGCCATAAAATATGATTATAATTTTGTTTATTTAATCCAGTTACGTGGAACCCATCAAAGTAATGATTCCTTTCATAAATCATTGATGGCCCCCATCATCACCCTATAAAATGGCACGACTCCATTGATGATATCTTCTAGTTGCTTCAATAATGCATAGATGACGATGTTTCATGTCTCTCTCTACAGACAAACCCTTTGATGGACTCCTGGTGGTGGGAGCTGGGGATGGGATAAGGTAGTTATTTTCTGGTATCTTCCAAACTGACCAAAGACAAGAGACTTTGGGTGGTTTGTGTTGTGTTGGGGTCTCTTCGAGTGGACGCCATGTCGGCAGCCATCCTTCTTTCCTTCCTTTTCCTTACTGTTCGTGTATTATTTTTTTTGCAGGAGAATTATTTATATAATATTAAAATACTCTTGACTGCTACTGCATACCTAACCTCAAGACGTGACAATTTCATCAGCTATCAGCGGGGAAAACGTGAACAATTTTTTAATATTTTCCATGGATACATCCAAATCAGTCCCCAACCTATATAAATGTTAATAGATCAGTCCCCAACCTTCGAAATCTTGTTAATTACCTTAGCTTATCCCTATAAATCTTTTGAAATTTAAGATTTTATTTTTGTTACGAGAACATTTCATGCATGTTAATTAATTACAAAAAAATCAAAATAGAACTACTATATCATACAGTTGTGATTCTCAATTTATATTTTTCTTAATTACCCATATACTTGCAGATAGAAAATCTCTATGAATCAACTATACGATAAGAAAACTGATGGGGATGAACTTGTTAGATCAAATAAAGTACAGAGAGAGTTGAGCAAGATCTTGGATTTGGAGGGCTGAAATCTTGGTGAGCATACAATTGAGTATTGATTTGTAGTCATCCCTTTTGTTTTTTTTGTGACATGGTCAATAAAACATCAAGTTGCCATGGGTCCAAGAAAATCATAGAGGTTCGAGGACAGTGATGGGAAGCCATGGTCAATGGCTATAAAACTGTCAATGCTACAAACTATGGGGATGAAAGTCACCTACCTGGGTTTCACGTGCTTCGAACCAACTTGTTTCCCTTGAGGAATTCTGGTCGAGTGGCTTGTTTTTTTTGGGAGATTAATGGGAAGAAAAAGACAGAATTTGGGGAGCATTAATTGTAGGGTTTGAAGATTAATTTGTTTTTGTTAGAAAGCCAGCAACTCATGTTCCATTTTGTTTCTTTAACTTTTGGAAATCCCATTTTAATAATTCCTATTTGCACGAAATTGATAAATTATATTATATTCAGATCATTTTATGTATTCAATTGTAACTTTATTATACTTAGACAACTTGGTTTAGTTGAAATTAGTTCTCAATACATATCCACTTGCTATATATATATATATATATATATATATATAGTTATATGATAATGTAAATCTTTAGTGATCAATTTATGTAATTTGAATTAGTGATTTTTAAAGAATAAATTCAAGATCTTACTAGTTAAGTTATACCCCTTATAATATATCCACTTATTATATTAAAGTTTATGAAGATGGAAAATACAAAGTTGCCTAGTTTTGATTTAATAAAAAAATCTTAAATTTCTATAAGGTCTGACCTTCTATGGAAGTTTTTTCATAACTTTTACACATTTGACATATTATTTTAATAATATTTATAGATAATCTCGATTTTGGCTCTAAATTATTTTGTTTTATAATATTCATCCTTAAACTTACAGGAATATTTAATTAAAAACTTTCATCCAATTCCTAAAATTTTCATTCGTATTTCTATCTGAATGGTACTTTTTTTTTTAGTTAAAAACAATAATATTTCATAACTTTTTCACATTTAACATATTATTTTAATAATATTTATAGACAATCTCGATTTTGACTCTAAATTATTTTGTTTTATAATATTCATCCTTAAACTTTCAGGAATCTTCAATTAAAAACTTTCATCCAATTCCTAAAATTTTCATTCGTATTTCTATCTGAATTGTACTTTAGATTTTTTCATTAAGTTATTTTCTAATTGATATATCAAAATGATAAAGAGGAAAAATGATAAAAAGAAAATTAGTTTGAAGGTAAATCAACACTATATCCAAGAATTTGGGGGGATATATGAGATTTTTTTGTTATAAGTGTAATATCCCTTAATTTCTTAATCGACGTAGGATTGAGCATCATCAACTTCAGCCTGCAATTATTTATTAACAAACCATGTGATTAGCATTAATTTAGTTCAACAATGAATTTTTTTTATAATGAAAAATCGAGTTTTTAATTGTTCATAAAGATAATCAAATTTAAAGATTTTGTACAAATTTAGTTTGTTCAATTAATTAAAAATTTGGTATATTAATGGATCAAATCGAAGTTCCGGTGGATCATTTCTCGGTTTGACAAAGGCCAATGCTTCTGTGAATCAGCACATTTGCAACATTTTGACTGTTTAGGCTAAAATTACTTCACATTCACTACGGCTGTACAACTTTAAATCTAGAAAATTAGATAGACAAACCAAACCAGGTCAAATGACTAGTTAAATCAATCTTGTTTTTATAGTCTAGTTATATTGACTCGGCATACAATCCTTAATCTAGATTGGATATCAAAAAAATAATCGAACTATTCAAAACTCAATTTGATTTTTTTTTTAATTTTTTAAAAATATTTATTGATCCGGGCCAATTTATTTGACCAATAACCCGAGCTAAATATAATAGAGTATAGGAGTTTGATGAAATGTGCTAAATAAGCATCTTGTTGTATATTTAAAAAGAACTAAAACTCTTGGGAAAAAAAATGTAGCTCCAAATCCATTTTTATGTTTCAATGAAGCTGTATAAAGTGTTTTTGCCTCTTAATCCATAAAACTTTAAACAAGCTCTTAAAGGCATTGAGATATTTTATTATTGTTCATTTGTCATTATCAAATAACACAAGAATAAATAAGTAGTTTTCCATCTTGATTACACGTTGAAACAACCCAAATATTCCTGGAAGCAAAAAAATTAAACCTAGCATCAAGTGGTTTTTTTGTATTTTTACAACGGTTTTTTTGGCTATTATAATTTAAGCTAAATGACACTTTAATATTTGCACAAATATAATAAATAATACAGAATTATCATGCATAGTGAATATATGAAAACACTCTTTAAATAAAAAAAAAATTAAACCTGAGGTCAAGGGGTATTTTCAACTTTTCATAACTTTTTTTTTTTTTGTAATTATAAAGTTACCTTAGAGGCAATTCCGTATTTGGCTAAAAAACGGTGGCCTCACGTGTATGACACTTGAGGGGTGTGGGAGGCATCCTTGCCCTTTGGACGGTGCATGAGATGTCACCCAATATTTAAAAATGTCATTCAATCGTGTCGTTAGAAGCGCCTCTATGTTCTTTTCATATTGGTGTGACACATGTCGTTGTTGGCATTTCAACTTCAACTCTTATTTTTATTTTTTTGGCTCTTTCGTATAAGTTTTATTTATTTTTAATTTTATCATTTAATCCTAATTTATAAAATATTATATTTTCTAATGTGGTTCTCATTATTTAGATTTTTAGTTTTTTTTCTTTGGCTCCATTATAAGAGTTTTTTTTCAATTTCATCATTCAATTCATATTGATGGTATCATATTTTTTAATATGATCCTCATTATTTTGATTTCTAATTTTTTTTATTGACCTTTTTGTAAAAGTTATTATTCTTTTTAATTTTTCAATTCAATTATAACATTGTTTTTATTTTTTATGTCAATTTTAATCCTCATTATTTTTAGTTTTTTTTTTGTTCTTTAACTAAATTGATTTTTTTTTTTCAATTTCACCCTTCAATTAAATATAAAATTTATTTGTATTTTAATTTTCATTCTTATTTTTTTAATTGCTATTTTTTAAAAATCATTATATATATATATATATATTTAATTTCATCATTTAATATTTTATTTATTAGAAATTAGACTTTATTATTTTTTCAGATTAGATGCTTCAAATCTAATAACTAAAATTATAGGTGTGAAAAGGATTGTATTATGATTGAGTTAAGTGTTTTTAGGATTGTATTTTTCCACGTACCAAACTATGTTCTTCAAGATCCCCAGAGAACTTTCGACTTTGTCAAGTTTTGTTTGTCTGGCATTTTATGATTATTTTTCTTATGAATTTAAATGGATTGAAATTCATGGAATCTTTTTCGTGGGGTTGAGCTCATTGTGTGTTTTTTTTGTTAGCTTTCGGTCCAGTACGCAGAACATAACTCATTACTACATTAAACTTGAAAACATAATCTGGGCCCCTCGATGTAGGCCGTAGGCCGATGTGGTCCAAATAAGATGTCGTGCCATGACGTGTCGTTAGTTAAAGGAAGTGACCGGAGCTCCCAAATACAAATGATCTGTCTCCTAAAAGAGGACCGGAAGTTCGGGACACTCTGCCACTATGAACGGTCGGAATTCGAAGACGAGTACAGATCCAAGGCAGTCAATTTCACGCTAATAATATTTGCTTTATCGTAATTTCCTAGATCTGAACTTATAATCAGCTAATGTATGTGAACATGGTTAACAGACTTGCCTGAGGATTGTAATACTAAAATTTGCACCTTTCTTCTTTACATTTGACAAAATGGTTTTGGAGCAATTAAAGGAGTTTTGGGTATCATTCACTGTTCTGTTTTCTGTTTTTGTTTTCAAAACCTCGAGGCTTTTTCCCTTGTTCGTTTGGACCATGAATGTGGCATACGATAGGGAATTCGTGGAATCTAGCAGCTGTAGGTTTCTGCTTTTACATGTACAAATGTATCAGTTAAGAAGTAAATGATGTTCCTGTTTCTAAGACATGATTCAAGATATCATTCAATCAATTTTAACAGAGTAGTTCTTTGTTTTTCTCCAGTATCAAAAACATGGATCACCCTGCAGTGGTTTCTGAACACAATAATATGTTCTTAGCTCATTTTGTATGTTATAATCTAGCCTGACTCTCTTTGTTAATTAGATGTTGCCTGTTCACCAACATGATTTCGGGGAATCAATTAACAGTTGCAAGCAGTCCTGTTTCCAAATCATCCCCCATCTCGTCGTCGTCGGCGTCATTATTATCATCTTCCATAGCTGCAGTTAGCTCCTCAGCCCTTTTAGCCTGGTGCCTCCAATCTGTATGAGCCACAGTATACAGCATCATGCACAGACAGCAAATCTGTGCTGCTAGTAGCCCAAACCATAGCCCCGGAAAACCAATTTTACATTTGAAAGTTAGGAGAATTGCAGCCGGCAATCCGACCAAGTAGAAGGAGTATAGGTTTATTCGTGCGCCATCTTTAGGACGGGCAGTGCCTGTTAGAACTCCGCAGGCAGCTGTTTGCGGAGAGTTGGCAAGCTCACATAACCCGAGTAGTGGAAGTCCGGTTGAGATCAAGTCAAGAATCTGTGGCTCGTCGGTGTACAGCTTCCCCCACACTGATCTCAGGGCTGCTGTGATAACAGATGCAGACAGGCCGAATGTGAACGCGAGACAGATACCGATTATTGTCGTCCATCGCGCACGAGACGGTTGTCCGGCGCCCAATGCTTGGCCAACTCGCGTAGATACACCGATGCTCAGGGAATATGGAAACGAGTAGATTATACCCGCTGTTTGAATGAGGATGCCTGTAGCTGCCACACTTGCTTTCGGGTTGCGGAGTAAGCCACAAAGAAACAGCATGATCTCATACCACCACCACTCCAAGCATACAGAGATGACACTAGGTACTGCTAGTGATAGCAATGGCCACCAGCTGTGGAAGATCGAGAGAGCTGTAACCCCATGCCAAGGTTTCAATGGTTTTTTAGAAACTGTGACATAAATCATCAACCCTAAGTTTAAATTTAACGTGTTACAAGCAAGGGCCAATCCAACCCCTTTTACCCCCATCTTCAAGTATATTACCAAAAAGTAGTTGATCGGAGCGTGGAGGATCAATGCAACTACTGCGGCTACAGTAAGAGGAGCTGTCAAACCTTGAGTTCTAAGGAAGGATCTCATAGGGTGAAGAACAGCTTGACCTATTAATTCAGGAATGCAGGAGGACAGATAAATTTTCGCAACACGAGTGATATCTGGATCCTGACCTAGGCGTATAAAGACTGGTTCCACATTTAGCCATAACAAGGAGATGGGAATACAAACAAGAATCAGAAGACAGAGAGTTCTCAGGTAGGTCTGGCCAAGAACTGACCATCTCTTGGCCCCATACGCTTGTCCACAGATAGGGTCCATTCCCATGGCTAAGCCTTTCAGCACCGAGAGGCCAGTGATGTTTGCAAACCCAAGTGCCAGCGACCCTCCTGCTAACTCATTTTTGCCAAGATGACCCAAGAAGAGCATAGATATAATGGACCTTGAGAAAATAAGCAGAGTCGTCATTATTATAGGGCATGCTATCTTGGCTAGAGACACCACCTCTTCTCCCACCTGCATAGAATCCATGCATAATGTTGTGTATAATATGATTAAATCTATATCACTGAAAACTGAATGAAGTATGGATGGTCAACATATATATATTTACTAGGTGTTTGAGATTGGGATAGAATGTTATTTTTCAAAATGTTTTTTGATTAGAAATATATAAAAATAATGTTTTTTTTTTAATTTATTTTTGAATATCAGTACACATCAAAATAATCTAAAAATACTAAAAAAATTAAAATTTAATTAACTAATAACATATCTTATATATCAATTAATATTCTAATCAATCAAGTGGATTTGAAGATTAAATGACAAGGACCCAAAAAAAAAAGTAACGAGCCATTTGACAATATAAAATTGGTGGAATTTCTACTTCTTGTCCATAAAGCATGTAAGCTAGCTGCATTAAAGGTAACTTAGTGTCCCTTATAAAGTGCATGCCTCAATTATGCAACCTTACCCCAAATTATTTTTTCTTAAAAAAAAAAAATTTTGTGTTATGAAATATGAATTAAATAACATAGTTAAGCATATTTTTCATAATAAAGCTTCGATTGAACTTTCCATTATAAAATCTTTTATGTTACTTTTTATAGTCTTACTTGCAATATCATAAGAACTGTGTAATGATGAAAAGTGTGATTAAGGAATTTCTTTCCACATAGGATATTAAATATAAAAATAAATGAATTTTAGGGATAAGAGAAAGCTATGATATTATGTTGTTCAAAACCCATAAAAATTTAATTAAAAAAAAAAGTAGAAGCTACTTTTGACATGGCTTAAAACAAAATCAAATGAATAAAGAGAGGGGGATATCAGCAAAGTTGTTCAATGTCATTTTTCTTGAGATTTAGGGTAGTCCATTGGTCATGGTTTCTTTAAAAGTAAAAAAAATAAAATTATACATTATTTCATATTTCTCAATTATATCACATGTTACGTTAAAAAAAATATTAAATTTAACTTGGTTTACGGCTTGATCCAAGACGTGTTTATAAATTGAATAAGTCGACGTGGATTAATCAAACAAAATAGTTTGATTTTTTTTTAAAAAATCAAATTAAATTTTGAATGAGTGAAACCTATAATAAATCAACTTATAATGTCGATAAAATCATACTAAATTAATTCACTCTTATTCATTTATATTTTAAATCCAGCTCAAATCAGGTGAGGCCTGGGTTTAATTAGCAGTCTCTAGCCTTACGTATTATAAGCCTCCATTGGTATTCGCCACCAACCAGAAAATGCGGTTGTGCATTGTATGGGCTTCTCCTTATTCTTATGATGACAAAACAAAATCGGTGGTTTTGGTTTCTAAAAAGTAACTGAGCAAATCTCTGTTTCTAAAGTGTCAGCCCGGAATTTGAAGCACTGAAAAGTAAGGCAAGGTCAATTTTTTGAGGTTTGTTTCTTGTCCACAAATGATCATACAACTTCAAGAACCTATGTCCGAAGTACTTAGTTCAGTTGAAAAAAGAAGAAGATCATAAAGACAAAACCGAGAAAGAACACAGCATTAGAGTGTCCAAACATAGACGATGACAGCCAAGATTGAGGATTGGAAAGTGGTAAAGTTAACCTTTTTTGACACTTATTTCAATGAGGAGGAGGAGGAGGAGGAGGAGGAGGAGGAGGAGGCTTGCTACCTTGTTTAGAAACAAGTATGTCCCCCAATTCAATTTCACTAATGTCGTTAAGACCAAGACATTACTTCTTGAAAAGGAGAAATGCATACACAAGCAAGACCCACACACACACATAAATAGAGATGGGGAGAGATGGAGAGGGGAAAACTTGCCTCTTGCAGTGGCGGCAACCTTCCTGCATTTCCATTGACACCAAACCGTCTGAGAAGACCATGTACAAACTTGAACTCTCCTCTTACTCTCATTGTATCTTCATTCTTGTAGTCTCCTCCTCCTCCTCCATTTCTTGAAATCAAATCATCACAAATTATAACCCCTCGAGATTCTGGATCACTGCCACCACTACCAGGGCACATGCTTGCTTGCTAGCTAGCTATAGAGACAAGATCAGTAAACAAATTAACCTAATAACACAAAAAACAGACCACTTCCAAAGATGGGTCCTTCAGTCTTCGCTGCTTACACAAACAACTGCAATGCCAAAAAAGAAACAACACCACAAGAAAAATATGAGCAGCGAAATCTGTGTTGGTTTTCATTATACGTAAGCATACGCCCAAGAATATTGCATATAGTAGATATTACAGAGTAAATGAAAAACAGACAAAATACCTTAATAATATTCACAAATTCCAAAGCTGTGTACAGTCATGGTGAAGAGGTTGTTGGTCAGGGATCCTCGGCCATGGCATTGGAATTATTGCTTTGCAGGGAGGATGGAATTAGAGCAGAGGAAATGGTTGCATTGGGACATGAAAAAAAAACAATGGATCTAAAAAGCATGGACCTACATATCCCTAGGTCTTGAATGATTTATGACACTTCTTCAACTAGAGCTTCAATGTATAGTAGTAGTAGATGTGGAATGCTATGTCCACTTCATTTTTTGCTATCTCCACGGATGGTGATTGTCAAATCTAATCTCCTCCATGTAAAGTCAATGACCCTAGAAATAAATTATTAATTCGAGCATATATACAACACAGTGATAAGTGATTATTGAAACCGAGGACAATTTTCTTACCTTTTTCTTTTGTATAGTGCCTAAGCAAGTTAGGGCATCTTTGTTCTCTTATGTGAATAATTAAAGGCTTCTCTAATAAAATATGGGCACTGAGGTACATTGCCTACATTGTGGATGCCTCATGAAATTAAGAGCACCACATTTGATTTTAGTACATGTAGTTGCTATTTTTTTTTTATTTTAAGAATCGAAATTTCTCATAAGAGGAATGTTTTAGGTTGTCATATTCATGTTCATGAGGAGATGTTTATGATCATGCATCTCAAGGCCTTGTGTGATGGACAAATTTAATACAATTGATATGTACGATTTGTCATCATATTATGCGCACCCCGTCTGCCATTCTAAAAGTTTCTTTCTGCAAAGCCCTAGGTAAGTAGTTAGTATTTTTATACTATTTAAGCCTCTTTTTTTTTTTGCATAAAATGTACTCCCATGTGGCCATATTTATTGTAATTTGAGTTGTTATTGATGGGTCTGGTTTTAAAAAATATAAAACATGTAAAAAAAACCAAAATTAATTTATAGTACTTGTTAACAAAAATAGTTATACATAGAATCAATCCTTTAACTTTAAAATAATTTATTACCCATTGATCGCAATCTTTTATTCCTAGTAGCACATTTAAGGATAGACAACAAACCAAAATTTATACGTTATTCCCAGCAAAAAAGTTTGTAGAAGAGAAGATTTTTTGAGATAAAGACAATTTTAATTTTTTATTTTACAAAATCATCATATATAACTCTTTAAAAGTGCACAACTCTTGTTTAAAATAACACAGCTCTATTTTAAATAAATTTTTTAAAAGATAAAATTATCCAGAAAAAAAACTCAGTTTTCCGTCACTCCAATAATTACTTAACAAGAGCAATGGGCTTGTGGAGTAATTGGCTCTCCTTAACTGAAATGGTAAACTATGATTTGTAAATGTTACAATTAAGCTGGTTGAACATGTTAATCACGCTCAAGGGTTTACTGTATGCAGGGCGGAGCCAAAAGATAAAATTAAAGAGGGAAGATTTCAGTTGTATTATTATTTTAGTTAAAATCATATAAATTATAAAGGCTGAAAAAATAATTTTTTTGCAGGGGTCCTAGCCTCTGCTTACCACCCCTTGTCTCCGCCCCTGACTGTATGCATGTCTAGCGGCCAGCTCGGACCACTGAACCTTATTTAGTTATTTTAAGCCATGCCATTTGATTTAGGTGCATTTAAGGAAGACCCCCCTTCAAGTTGTAAGTAAATAAACAAGTATCCTTTTGAATTCTCAAGGATTAAATTAGAAATCCCACTTACGAGGATGAGAAAAGCTCGAGATGGCTCTAATGGTGTGTGCCTGCGGTCCCTTCGGTTGAACTTATCGGTGCCTTTAAATAAGAAAAAGAAGTAACCAACGAATAATCACAAAGTGGAAAGGAAGCTGGTATTCAAGTGTTTCCAGCTTCCAGAGTTAAGCTTTTACGAAGACAAAAAAAAAGCAGAAACTAAGTAGCTTTTGGAATCTATGAGCGGCTTTGATGCAATTGTTTTAGGGTTTAAAGCCAGGATTGCTACATGCACGGCGTTGTTGGGAGCTTTAGGACACACTCCGATTGTGTCCAAGAGGGAATCCAAATTCCTCACTAACTAACACATGATCAAGCCATGAAAGAAATAATTTCAAAGGACTTCCTTCCATCATCATGCCTTTAATCTTTCTTTTTTTTCTTAATGACTAAGATTTAATATAGGGTTTGTAATTCTTCTTGTGTAATGGAATGGTCTCACTTCAAATCTTCTCCTAATTAATAGCTTTAATGCCACATTATAAGGAGAAGAAATGATCCTTTTGTCGGGGACATGAATTTGTGTATCATGTAACTTTTTTTTTTAATTTAGTTTTTATCAATGGGAATTAGATTTGACTTGTTTGGCAAAATCATTAGATTTTGTGAAAGTGAGTGGAACATAAAACCTAGGTGCATAACTTTAGGTTACCTAGCTATATTTTATTTTTTTTATTTTTTTAACGAGGTTTTTATAATTTCAAGTGATAAATCCAAAGTTAAGAGGTTCAACATCCCTCCCAAAAGATCCAACCCCCCAAAAAAATTCTAAGAATATCATCATGAACTCATGCTACTATATTCGAGCTCAATTTATACTAAGATATATGGACTTAGATGTGGTAGCCCGAGTCCATGTTAGGCATGTGTTTTGGAAGGCAATCAATGATCTTGTATGCTAAAAACATAGCTCACAAGAAAAATTTATAGTATGTGATGAGGACTAAATGAATTTAAAATTTAGGTTTGAGAGTTTTTTAAAAAATTATATTGATTTTTATTATTGTAAAATTTTTATTCTTTGTTTATGAAATAAACATACTCAAATATATAATTATGAAAAGTCAGAATATTATGTAATTATTTTTAATTATTTTTATAATATTTTTTATATTTAAATATCTCAATCCTTAACAATTTTCATAAAATGTCTACTTTCTCTCTATTTTTTTTTATTATTAAAAGGTTGAAATCATTTCCAAAAGTCTCATTTATGTTGATTTATGAGACTCATCAACGACGTTCATTCCTCCTTTTCTTTTCTTTTCCATCATACAAGATATATTCTCGAATAACTTTTACATATCCAAATTGTATATCTTATTTCTGATTGGAGGACGAATCTGTTTGCCACTACAAGCACTTGCATAAATACACACACACTGACACACATACAAACACATACACATACACATTCACACACATACACATACACATATACATGCATACAGTATATGTATGTCCGTACTATTTTGGTACTTGTGCAAGTTGAGTAAGGAAAATTAATTAGCGAGGTCACGTGGTTATTAGCTAGATAACAACAAAGAACGATGACTCTTTAATGCCAGGATTAGCATTTTAATTTATTGCATCATGGGCAAAAAATTACTCTAATTATACATTCTTGGCATTAATTTTTTCCCCTTAATTTTTTTACGTTACTAACTAGAAAGAAAGGTGTGCTTCTCCCCAACACGCATAGATCAGTCTTTTTGGGTTGTTTTAATCTTTTAACCCTTGTCCTATGCTACGTGACTATGTACTTTTAAGGCTAAATAAAAAGAAAACCTCAAGATTTTTGGTTTAATTTAAGCTCATGAGGTTATGGGCTCATAGTGTTGTTTATGCTCACGAATGTTCAGTTTTACCGTACTTGCACGAATATATATAGTTCGTTATTGGACTAATTAATTAATTAGAAAGGACGGTTTGTTTTTTTTTTTCTATATTTTTAAAAGTATTTTTTGAAAAAAAATTTATTTTTATTTTAAATTAATTATTTTAATATAATTTCAAATAAAAAACACTTTAAAAAATAATTATTACTATAATACTAAACAGTCTCCATGACACCCAAAACATTCAACTAATGACTGAAAATATACATTTCTCTTTTACGAAGGTTGTTATTTGTTCTTGTACATATCTCTAATTAATTTGTGTTCATTTTTTTTGCACTATTTATTATCAATTTTTGGGAGACAATTTTTAATCTCCATGTGTGCTTATCCTGCGTTTTACCACGAAGATCTTCGACGAGTTCCTCACGTTGGGCAGTTGAATGGAGGATGATTAATCGTATTTTTTTTTTTCAAAAAAATTTTATTAAAATTCAAAATCGTATCTTAGGAGTGGGATAGCACTTGTAAAGAAGATCCCACAAGTATAGAAGCACCGTTTTTTTTTTTTTATATGGATAGAAATTCTATTTGACTAACATATGAAAAAAAACAAATAATAAAATCTTTATATAAAAACTAAGGATCTGGAATTAATATTTAAAATATAAAAACACACTTTTTTTTCCAACAGTCCATTAGTAACTCTAATCTTTCACTTAATTTTTTCTCTATACGAAGAATGATTATGGGTGTCTGAACTACTTCCAAATATTAATTATGGCAAGCTTGGCCAAACCCTAATTTCTAACAGTAACCTGCATTATATGGCATCGCAATCTTTTTCAATGTCGTCTGCTTCACCATTTTATTTGAAAAATGCAATTAATGGCTGGCTGCATGCATACTTACCATCAGATCATGCTCGATCCATTGGAAATTTACCTAACTTGATGATCAGTGCTTACTCTAGAATTTTTATTTTTTTAAAAAAAAAGAGAGGGTAAAAGCAACAATAATTTAAAAGGGAGCACAGGTAATGGCCCATGGCAACAACAGCAAGAATAAAAAAGAAACGAACTCCAAATTAATCACATCTTTTTAGCTATAAATTTAATCATATGGTCTGCCCATCAAGCTTGAACTACGGTAGCTCTTGAGCCTCTATTAATTTCATTTAATCGTGCTTTTGGTAGCTAGAAACTTTTACAAGTTGCCTCTTGCATAACACCATGGGTTTCGATTCCCGTCCATGCTTAAAGGAGACTTAGTCTTAGCTGTGCCTGAGTACGGAGCTTCTTTACATGGTAGACGATGGAGGGTTCGGTTGACTCGTTGACTATAATTGGAAGGGAATATTTCTTCTTTCAAACCCTTTGCTGTCTTTTTTTGACTTGCATAGTGTTCCTAATTATCTTCGACGTTAAACATTATGCTATGGTGACATATATGGAGCACAGGATGATGATTTGATTAGCGCCTTTTTTATTCTTTAAAAAAACATTGATTAAGACGTCCCATTCATGTGATTGGGCTTTATACTTAGATTATTAATTATACCAAGCTAACAAGATATGTTTGTTGCTAATCACTTTTGTTCTTTACACCTAGGAGAGGCTGCTTTTTGAAGAGCGCGCATTATGTGTTGTTAATGGCATTTTGTGCTAGCAGGAATGGCGCCCTAAGAGACTGTAAATGGCTAAGCACCCGTATTTCTTGGTCATGGGCACTAATAAAATACAAAAAAATAAATAAAAAAAAGGGTTTATCATCATGTCTAATTATTCGCTTAGTTACCTTTTTTCCTATTGCCTCTTAGCACTTCAATTATATGAGTTTGCAAAAAGCAAGACGATAATGATCATGTTAATGTCTCCTTTTCCACCCACAATTGTCCCTAATTATTAGTTTTTATCAGGCTTAAATGAGGACAGCTTCTATTATTTTTTCAACCTGGTCTGTGTAGCCTCATCATGCCCTAATGTAGGGGGGTTTCCTCCCACATAGCAGCCAATGAGAATTCAACGAACGCAATTACTCGTAATCTCTATAGATTAATTGTGGGGATCCATGGAACATCAAATGTTATGATTGTTTTTTAAAAGTATTTTTTATTTATAAATATATTAATATGATATTTTTTTTTTTAAAAAATTTATTTTTAACATTAATGCATCAAAATAATTTAAAAATATTAAAAACATATTAATTTAAAATAAAAAAAATAAAAAATTAAATTTTTTAAAAATACATTTTGAAACACAAAAACAAACAGGACTAATGCAATGTTCCTTATTTATAAAAATAGGTAAGACTCAATATCAGTCCCCAACTATATATAGTTTCTTAAGTCGAACACTTCTTGGGTATCTTATTCACTTCCAAGACTTGAGAGAAAGAGGTAAGGTTAGTTAGAAAAGAAATGATTAGCACGAGTACTACTTAGCGACATCGATCTCCGATTATACTTTGATATATATGGGTATTTAATAGAAGAAATGTATATAGATGGAGGATCCAATTTATAATTTGTTAGTTAGATGACTCAATCAAGAATATTTATGTAATGTTGGAGGACTGATTCTAGTTAGGTTAATTTGCCCTCCAATAATTGTTGCATGGAGGATCATGTTAGTTTAAACGATAGCAAGAACCATGATATTTCGCATCCTTTTAAGCCAAGTGTGTGGGTGCGTACGTTTGATATCATAGTAGTAGTTTTCATGGAATGACTACCATTTATTTAGTTATTATAGTAGTTTTTTATTTTTTTTTATTTTTTTTTATTTTTTATGGAATGACTAGAATTTATTTAGTTATTATTAGCTAATTGTCCAGTTATAGGTTAGATATTATATATATATTTTATTTTATATATATATATATATATATATATGCAGGTTCTTCTTACGTGTGTTTTACATTATTTTTTTAATGTATATAGAAAAGATTATGCATACATATAATCAAATAAATTAAAAATTATATATGTTAATAAATTAAAAAAATCATTAACAATAAATGAAGATGAAAATAAAAAAATTATATATATATAGATCAAGATATTTGACCACTCAACATGAGCTTTTAATCTAGTTGTGTTTAATGACTTTGTTTATTAAAATCAAATTTTATTTAATCAAACGGTAAAAAAAAATAGACACACATGAGATTAATTGAATATGAAAAAAGGGGAAAAAGCTTAATATAAGGTTATACATATTAAAAATATTTTTCAAAAATAAAATTTGTTATTTATATAAAAAAAAAAACCATGGATGAATGAAAATAGTATCTTCAAAAACTAAATGCATATAAAATAACTAAAAAATAACCATTATTTAAAAGAGGATAAATAAAAAAATCAAAGAGAGAATAAGCATTTAAATATAAATTAAAAGATTTTGCCTATATCTCAGCTATTATGGTGGTAAAAAAAATTAGGATTGAAGTTTTATGACTTAAAAATCTAATTTTCAACTTATTTTGATTCAAACCATCTAGAAAATACTTTAGACACCTTGATAAACTCATCAATGACCTTAAAAAGCCTAAAAAAATGTTCCAAAACCTGAAATCAATTTAAAAAAACTTTCTAATCTTATATCAATTTTTTATGCAATTTTAAGGTAAAAATGCACATGTAAGTTGGTCTCTCTTTATCAAAGGGAACCATTTTACACAGAGATCGACCATTTTTGTGGCTAGATTCAGTGTCAACGATATTTCTTTCACTTTACTATCAAAATCTGATGATTTTCTCTCTTATTTCTCAAACAAGAAAATAAAAAAAAATAAAAAAATAAAATTTTGGATCAAAATTAATTCTTGTTGAAACTTTAAAAATTGGAGGGACCTGATTCTTATAATTAATAAAGAATGAGGATTAAGTTGAATGTTTCGCAAAACATTTCAAAAACACCGGTCATCTTCTTTATGTGGTTCATTTTAATTTTTTGTCTTTTAATTTCACCATTCCTTAATAATTTTAGTTATATTAGTCTTTAATCATGTCCTTAAAGGAATTATTTTTATATATATATAAAAACTTATAAGCATTGTGAGTTCATAATGCCCATGAGTGTGAGTCTATAATGTGTGCGAGAACAATATTTTTCCATTCTTTTTAGAGTTTCGTATAATTTAACTAGAGAGAGTTATCTCCTATTAAATATAGCCCAAAACCTAATGAGCCACCCCAAAAAAAAAATCACTTATCATTTTAGCACATATCAAACCATATTAATATTTATAATGAAAAATTCAATATTTTTCCATGCATTGTAAATGAATATTACATTGAGACATAAGGGAAAAGAGATTTCAAAATACCAATAAATTATTAATGAAGCATTGAAGAGCGAGGAACAAGAAGAGGTTTATTTAACCAAATACTTTGAGTAAAGATTCCTAAAATATGTTTGTTATTTATAATTTTTACTTTTAATGTACTGCATATTGTATTATATACATAAGAACAAGAAAATGAAGCTAATATCAAGTCAATGTGTTTCAAATTATTTGAAAGATCATTGTATTGTAATATAATAGTTGAATTATGCTTTAATTACTCATTAATCACTGATCAAACCATGTGTTTCCATGTAATTATTATCTATGGAACCTCTGTTTCAGGAGCTCCTACAGCTTCTCCATATTAATTGAGTGCCTCGTCCTTGACATTTTTACACAGAAGGCAACTGCTTCACGAACTAGTTAGTTAATCAAGGACTTAATTTCTGCTATTGGTGGGCATTTTCATGATTTCTTTCCTGCAAGAATTTCTGTCATTCTATATCAGGATATGAATAGGGTAACTATCCCTCCTATAATCTATAGTTTTTGTTTTGGATTTTAAACCCCCTTCATTAAAAGCACTTGTTAATTTATTTTTTTGTATTTATCTCTGGATCCATGAAACAACAATGTACATGTGTTTGAGCGCGTGTCGTGCATGTACGAAGCGATTTTGAAATATATCTCCACATAACATTAATTTTTTCCAATAAAGTATCATCAAGTTAAGAACACTTGATCTCCAATCCTCAAGTTGAGGTCAAATAAATTAAAAAATCGAAAGCAAAATGGACAATGTGGTAGAAGGCAGCATACTTCCATTAAATACCGACACAACTAAGTCTAAACCATACCTTGTACCAAGTACCCTACCTCTTTAACATGTCTAGAGCTACCATTTGCAATGTCTCCATTCTGTCTTTTGGATTTATTACTTTGTTTAATTTTGTTGGATTAACAAAGACACAAGCATGGATTCATGGAATTCACTTTTACATCATCTTTGCAGGGCGTGCATCTGTGCATATAATAAATCAGCATTTGGGACATGCCAGCCAGCCAGCAAAAGGGATCCCAACCCCTTCAATATTTGTACGAAAGATACCAAATTTAACCAACCAAATTTCAAGCATATGCGGTCTGCAGTTGTGAAACAGTGCTAAGTCTCAACTTGTCAATCTTATTTTTAGAATTTTAATCAGAGCAGTTTGGCGGTTTTTCAAAACCTGACAGGTTTAACCATGATTCAGGTGGCATAGGGATTCCATGAAGTTAGGTTTCAACAATATATAAAGATAATTAATTTAATATGACCCGATTAAAAACTCTGACCCATAACCTGATTAATTATGAAAAAAAGGGGTCAAAACTAGTTGATATATTTATTTAAAATAATATTATATTTTTTTTTAAAAAAATAAAAATCCAAATCAACTCATCTGTCTCAGAACTTACGTACCCAGCATCACCCCGGGTCTCTTTGAAAAACTATGGTATTTGGAGTGCATTAATTCTAACATGGAGGGTAGACACACTCCTAGCTTTGTTTGAATGTCTACCCGAATGTCAATTTCCTTGAGAATACCACTGTCCTTACCTTGTGGGAGAGGGAATTAATTTAAATTAATGTAGGCATTAGTTTATAATATCTCATTTGATGATTAATTAAGATTAATGCGAGGAGTAAACTAGGATTTTTCATATTCTTCTTTCTTTATAGTTATGTTCGAATGATATCCGCTATCAATTTGACATTATCATTAATGAGTCTTGGAGTTTTCTGCTGGGATAATTTCTTTCTTTTTTTTTCTTTTTTTTTCCCCTCCAGTGATGATGCCAAGAAGATTACAATAACATTAAAACCAAGTGCGGCTCAATATTCAAAATGAACTATGAAAATGGTTTTATATATGGCCATCACATGGCACCGTAGCCAGCTTCTCAATCTTATCTTATTTTTTTGGTGAAAGATGAGCAGCATGTTAACCAGGTAGGTTACAAGGAACTCATAATTTTTTGTGTGGAGGGTTTCAATTCGAATATATCTTCCTGACTGCCAAGCTACAAGTATATCTTGAAGTGTTGACTTGGATGATGATTGACATGTTGACATGTAGCTAGCGTGGATAAAGTTACAACGCTTTATTATAGAAAAAACTACGAAAATTCTGATGGTTTCTGGAATATGTTTTTTTTCCAAAAAAATTAAAATCTTAAAATAGTAGTTTTCGAGCTTAATTTGACTTGAAAGAAAAAATAATAAAAATAAACTAGATGTTCATGTCCAATTAGACATTTAGAATAATCTTGATAGAGTTTTAATTTGATTTAACAATCAGATCTAAAATTATATTTATTTTTATTAGATTATGTATTGAAGTTTTTAAAACTTAAAAACTCTTAATAATTACAAAAATAATGCACTAAAAATAATTATACCAAGAACAATGAAGATGGTATCCCACATCACTAACCATGATTATTTTGATTTTGAATTCAAGAAACAATTAGAAAGAATATATTTTTTTTTCTTCTCATAAATACACTTGTTTAAATATGGATAATTTTTAATTTCAACATGAAAACTTATTTTAGAATACCCTGACAATGAAAACTTGTTAAAATCTCTCTTGAAACCTTAATTATATAAAAAATATAATTTATAATTCTTTTTAAAACATATTTTTAAAGTATAATAATAGCAAAAACTATCCAATGCTACACACAATTCGAGGTTTCACGTATACTTCCACCGAATATGTATGAGTTAATGTAGAAGTAGTAATGTACACATGTTACTATTCGGAGAGTACAATGTACCAGTAAAAAAAGAATAAAAAAGAAGGGAAAAACAGTAATGCGGACCAACCATCTCCCATGTCTTTCCACTTTATGTCACCCATGTAATATAATTTTGTAACTAGTGGGTTATCACTTTTATGCTCTAAAAAGAAATATTTTTATTTTTTTAATTTATCTTGAAGCAATATTAGTTCTTGTGAGGTAATCATGATATGACAATTTAAACACTTTTCCTTTTGTCAACTCTTAAGGTCTTGTTTGTTTTTACATTTTAAAAGCGTTTTTAAAAAAAAATAATTTTTTTTTATTTTTTTCATTATTTTTAAATTAATTTTTATTGAGTGTTTTTATATCATGTTTGATGCGATGATTTTAAAAAAAATAAAAAATATATTATTTTGATTCATTTTCAAATAAAAAACACCTTAAAAAGTATTACTGCCTACTTTGAATTCTCAATGCAACACCTATATATGTCAAAAATTAGATAGCAAACGAAATAGTTATTTAGGATTAAGTGGAGCACTGTTCCATGATACCAATCCTTTTATTTCTCGGAGGAAAACATACATGGAGTTTGTCCTCTACACTTTAATGATAGCTTTAGACTCTTCACTTAACAACAAAAGTTTTCTTGTGACTTGTGGTTAGGGGGTTGAATGATGATTACTATAAGCTAATCTCAACCAATTAAACAAGAAATATATGCTTAGAGATTTGATTAGTGGAGAATCATTGAATTCTCTATCATGGTCACTAATTAACAAATATCATTGACTTGCAATCACATAGGAATTGGAAGAATCTATAGGAAAAAGAAAAATATGAAAATGAAATTTTTTATATTTCTTGAGATCAGTTCTCATTTTGTTACCTTATAAAAAGATTTAAGAAAAAAAAAAAAAACTTAGTTTTGAAACATGTTATTCAACAGAAGGTCTGCCGGCCCAAACACAACAAGCACAACCGTGGAGGCCCTTGAGCCCGATGATGTTGATGCTTCAGATAGGTCTGAGCTACTATTGCTGCTAAAAGTGATTATGACCTACCAGCTGAGGATCGGACTCGGTGAATTAGCTTGATGGCCTACCCAGCCTAGCACAGTAGATCAATCTGGTGACCTACTAGCCCAGCTTGATGACCCACCAACAACCCTGGTCTATGGCTGGTCAATGAGAAAACTTTATTTTTTAAACTTAAATAATGCGTTTCTGGGTTTTTTTTTAAAAGAAAAAACGAAGCTTGATTTCATTTGATGATGATGGAATATCTGCACTGTTGAAGTAACCAAGATTGAATTGCTACCAGAAGTTATGGACAGCATGCAGCAATCAGAGTACGGTAATGAAATGCACCCCCCTACTACAAAACTCAACCATGGATAATCTATGAATGTGTGGCCACTGGCCAGTATTTTCTATGCATAATACAATTTTCCGGCTATTCAACAACAGATGATCTTATCTGATAGTCTAAGTAGTTTGTTAGTTGTTACATGACTATCATCACTTTCATCATCTTTTTGATACCCCTTCAAATTCTGGAGGATTTCAATCTCGTAAGTCACTCTACCAGGTTCAATGCGGATGCTCACGTTCCAAATGATATGGTTTTAGTCAAACACAACCACCACCACCATCACCACCACCTCCCAGCTTTTTGGGTCAGCACGTATTGACACCTTTTGAGGTCCCTCATTCAACCTTTGCAACTCCTCCCTCAGGCATGCTGCTTTCTGCAACAGTCTCCCTTACAAACCTAGAAACAATTGCAGATGAAACAATAAAGCTCCTGGGCCATTTTAAGTACACTGCCAAGAAGCTCAGGCTCCATCATTTAGAAGGAAAATGTGCTTTCAAATGACGATGAGAGAAAACAATATACCTTGCTAATTTGTCCCGTGATGACTGCAGGATGTAGATTGATAGAATAAAGGACAGCATCAAACCTGTTTGCTTGTACATACTGTATTAGATATAGTTTGTGTATATGTGCTCTTCTAAAAAATAAAAAAAATCAACCCGTGGAAATAATGGAATGTAAAACCTTAAAGCACAACCACAAAAGATCTACTGACTGAATGGCAAACAATTACCTGACCCAAACAAAACATAGAATCCAGAACTCACATCTATCTCTGATTGTTCCTTCCTGCCATGCCAAAACAAAAACATAACCTATGTTATTTGAGATCAGAAGTTGCTTATAGTTTCTACTAAATTGAAAGAAATGATGAACTTCCAAGGCACCTCCATACATGTCAAGTCAGTTGAAACAAAGAAGGAAAGACTTTCTATTCTGTGCTTCAAATAGGATAATACCATTAAATGTTAACTTTAGGACACAGGATATGTTACTCCTGAAAAACTATATCTTTAGTCAAGTTTTAACATCGACAAGTACTGGGAGATGAAAAGATAATTGGATTTGAGAACTAAATTTTTTGCCTGCGTGCAAACAAATCTAGGAATGCAGATAAAACCAAATCCCGAATTATATTTTCCAGATAACCTAGCTGGCAGAAGAACAACTGTGGAAGTATTAGCTGGGTTGCTCAGTAATTAGTGGGTAGATGGTGCATAATCAATAAGTAGAAAAGTGTGCTACACAGAAAATCACTAGGTGAATGTTTGACCCAATTTAAACAGGGAAGATGGCCCATGGATTGAAGATTAGTACATCTTTAAATACTTTAGCATCATCTTCACACAAAAACTCACAGTGCATGCAAAATTCTGACATTATACAGCAAGGCAGGAAATTATAGAAACAGAAATGGTTCCCACACTTCAAAGTAAGTAAACTTACATAATCATTACTTATTAAGCCAAGATGTTAAAAAAATAGAATAAGCCAAATACACACCTATCAGCCAATGGAGATAATAATAAAGAAGTTAACTTTTGGAGAACCAATACTAACCATGTGTATCTTATGAGAATGTGTTTAGGCCAACGCTGGGCATCCCAGAATTGCTGACGAATATCTGGATGGATTTCAACATCTGTTCAAGACAAAGATAATAAAGTGCTGTGAGAAAACCTATCAGGAAAGAATTGGATGCATTATGACAAGTTACTCGAACCAAAAACTATTGAGAAGGCTCTCAAAGACTTAGAGCCCAGTAGTAGCTATTGCTTTTTAAAGTGTTTTTTTACTTGGAAATGCATTGAAATATATTTTTTTAATTTTTTTTTAAAATTTATTTTTGACATCAGCACATCAAAACAATCTAAAAACACCAAAAAAAAAATTTTTTTGAAGAAAAAAAAACATTTTTTTTGTAAAAGCGCTTTCCAACTGCAAAAACAAACGAGGCCTAAACCCTTTTTGGAATTGAGGTTTGAACCTACTTTTTGTCAAAAATTGAATTTGTTTTGCTTCAAATTGATTTTTTTTTTTAATATTTTTGAATCGTTTTGATATGCTAATGTCAAAAATATATATTTTTTTAAAAAAATATTATTTTGATGCATTTCCAAACAAAAAAACACTTTGAAAAACAACCACTACTATACTCCAAACACCCCCTTAATCAAACTATATGAAACAAGCATAATAACATACAGAAAATATAATTGCGTGATTAAGAAACTGAACAACAAGGATAATAAGGAGCAGTAAATTAAATCATCAAGTGCAAATTGGAGACAATGCGCACAAAACATAGTGTATGAACTGGGAAACATTTCCAATGCATCAAAAGTTAACACTTGACATGAATCAGTGCCGGGAAAAAACTTCTTGAACAATATATTCAAGATTGCTCATATGAACCAGGAAAACATTTTCAATGCACCAGAAGTTAACATTTGACACAACATAGTGCTGGGAAGAAAATTTTTGCACAAAATCTAGAAATAACTTGACTTGAAAAAAAAAAAAAAAAAAAAACTGTGGATGGCATCAACGATATTCAAGAAGGCTTACAGGAAAAGTGGGAAATAATGCAAGAATGATGAAAACAAAGTGATTTAATTGAGGGTTAAATGATGTTAGTCATTTATGATGAGAATCCATGTCGTACTAAATGTTCTGTGGATTGTGTTGAGAAGCTGGAAAAAAAAACACAACCACGAGCCTCATAAGCACTTTTCCGGGAAAAGAGACATGCTAAATGGCCTATATTGTATCTAAAAATGCATACTGAATGAGGATGGAGCCCAGATACTGGATACATAGCCATATCATACACTGTACAGAAAACAACAAAAAATCTTGTAGAGAACAGCAATCACTTTGATGTTCAGCAGACTAAAAAAGAAGCACAATATAAGTAAAGCTATAACACATACAGTGGTGAGGCATATCTATAACTTTAGCCGTGACCCCATGCAGATCACTCCCTGAATACCTCTGCATCACAAAAAGCCAACAGCCATCAAAACTTAGTAGATACTCTTCATGAAGCATACCATTATGCGCAGTTGCAATGGGCAATAAAACCCAGTGACCATGAAAAAAAGAATAAAATAACGAGATGCAATTTTTACCAAATGCACATCAATCATTGGAACCTCAGAACTTTTTCGATGTATAACAAAAAGCCAAGGAATCAAAAACTTCTCTTTTCCAACTTGAAAAGATCTGCATTAGCCAAAAAAATCAAACATTCAACTCTAAATCATATCACCTCAAAGCTAACAAAAGCACACTTAAACCTCCAATTCAACATAGCAAAAAAAAACCTATTCCAAAATCACACATTTACCACTAAATCACCAACCTTAATTAAAAAAAATGAAAACCCATTTCCTCAACATCAAATCAGTTCCCAAAAAACCAAAATAACCGACTAAAAAAAAAATCCACTCACAATTTATAGGGATCAGAGCCTGTATAACCAGTTGGCTTTGCTATAGGAATCAACACCTGTAAAAAAAATTAAAAACCCATTAATCTTTCAAAACATTAAAACCCATAAAACCTTTGATTAAAACTCAAAAATCTTAATTAAAAAAATTAAAAAGAAGAAAAAGTACCTCACGATTTACAGCAAAAATGGGACAGTGTTTACCGATCATGTCATGCCACACAGTTCTTGACTGGAACCATAAATAAATCAAAGATTAATAGTTAAGAGAAAATTAAAACATGAAAATCTTAAAGGATAGATAGAGAGGGAGAGAGATCGGACCGAGTGGTATTGACCCATTTTGCTCATAGGCACGATGTCTCCAGGCCGGTAAGCAAAAGAAACAGAGGGTAGTGAAATTAGAAAGAAGAATACTGAAACGATTCTTGATTTTCTTTTAGTTTCCATCTTCCAATTTCTTCTGCTTCAGGGAAGTGGAGAAGGAAGAGACGGCTGCAGCAGCTCGTGGCTTTTTCTCGTTCTGGTGTTGGGTTGTGAGTTTGGGCCGTTTGAATGGGCTGTAGGTGGTGGGTACTGAGAAGGTTAGTTCCACTTTAGGCATCGCCGGATATTCAGTTTCGAGTTATTTTTAAAATATTTTTTTTTTTATCTAAAATTATTAAATTAATATTTTTTTTAAAAATAATTTCTTCTGGATTATCTTAATTTGATAAAAATCTTTGATATTACATAAATGATAATTAATTTGGTATTATTTTAGATAAAAACATTTTTAATTGTATTTAAGGTGGCTTTTTAGTCCTGTTGCTTGGGCCAGCCCCAATGATTTTCAATATTTGCATTTGGACATAGTGGCTTTCAGCCCTGCTTTTTTGGGCTAAGACAACCCGTTACTTATTAGGCCCTTACCATATTTTGTAATAATTCAACACCAAATTCCAATTCAATGTATTGGCCAGGAAAACAATTTCCAACAGCGACCTAACTTCTTATAATTTCTTTAAAAGATTGCAGGTATACCGTCCTACTATACCATTTTTTTTTATTTTTTTTATTAACATAAATAACTAGTTAACTTGAATGCACATCGACTAATCTTACATGCCTTGAAATTAATGATCATGTAAGCCTCTAGTAGCTTGCGGTTTGCGGAACTCGAATTGGTGATTTATAAGAAGCAAACCCAGAGCTTGATCACTCGAGCTACACCTCTTAGGGTATCCTATTATACTATTGCTTTACTAGGTAATCACCTGATTTATTTTTGTAGTATTTTTAGAGCTTGAATTTTATTTGGAATTCAATTATTAATACTTATTCCAAACATGAAATTTTATTAAGTTTCTTGAATTGTTCAATTGAAAGAATTCCAAATATTAATTCTTGAATTGTTCAATTCAAAGAATTCCAAATATTAAAAGACTATAAAAAAGAAGAAGAAGAAGAAGAAGAAGAAGAAGCAAAATGTGAGAAGAAACTCCTTGAGTCCATGAGACCCACACCTGACTGGCCACATTTGCTAGCTTCCCAGCCAATGTCCGGCAAAATGTTAATTAGTTGAATATTATCGACCAACTTCTTAATTTTCTTTTTAAGAGAAAAATTAAATACTTTGTGATGAAGCTCGAGGGAAAGGAAGCCCAATCAATGGAGATTACAGCGTTCCGAAAACACGTCCTTCTTACAATTAACAAGTAAAATGTCTCTCTCTAGTCTTCTGCCTTCGCCATTCAACTGTTTTGCACTAAATTACTTATGATCAACAGAACCAGTGCCCTTTTTAAAATAATTATTGCCAATTGCTAAAAGCCACATGACATGGGAGGAAAATAATAATAAAAAAAAAAAACAGGGAGGAATACCACAAAAAAAATTGCTAAAATAATTAATAATATTATCTGATCCATGTTAGAAATATAAAAACCAATCCACAATCGACGTGCAATGTCAACTCTTCTTACACATAATAAAATCAGAGAATGTGACAAATTATATGATGTCCAGTAATTGCTCAAGTCAATTGAAAAATAATGACATTTTTTGTATGATTAAAGGATAAGAATAAAATAGGCAGTGGGGCTCCTAAAATTAAAAAAATATATTTTTTATATTAAATGGGAAAAAATTTAAAAAGTAAAAGCTCGTGTAACATGTCAACGGATTGCTGAGTAACTTTTGCAGGGAGTCCATTCTTCCACGGTGGCAAATTTAATATGGGTTAATGTTTTTTAAAATAGTTTTTTATTTTAAAATATATTAAAATAATTTATGGCTTTTCAAGCCAAGCAAGAACTACTTTTTACTAATTCCCGTGTGTGTGTATATAAAATATGACCCCTAAAAAATGATATGGCAGAGACTTGTTGTGATATTTGTTTACTCAACATGTCAGCATATTTGATTTAGCTACAACATATATAAATAAGAAGAAGATATATTAATTCTGAGGGTATAGCTCAACTGGTCAGATTTTAAATTTGTTTTTTAGAAATTACCAGTTCGAGTCTCACAAATCTCAGTGCTACTAGAGATTTACATGGTCGTTAACTTCATGACCTGTGGGATTAGTTGAGATACACACAAGTTAGCACGGACACCTACGTTAATAAAAAAAAAAATTTGTCAACCTAAGAGATGTAGCTCAACTGGTCAAATTATGAGTTTGTTTCCTAGATGTCACCAATTCGAGTCTTATAAACCTCAGGATCACTAGAGGCTTTTATGGTCGTTAACTTCAGGGCCCGTAAGATTAGTCGAGGTGCACGTAAGTTAATCCGGACACTTATGTTAATCAAAGAAGAAGAAGAATTTTGAAATATTGAGGAGTAGCTTAAGTGGTCAGGTTTTGGTTTTGCTCCTTAATGTTTTGAGTTCGAGTCCTTTTAGGGCCACTAGAGGATTATATAGTCGTTAACTTCATGGTCTATGGAATTGGTCGAGTTGCGCACAAGTTGGCTTGGACATCCATATTAATCAAAAGAAGAAGAAGAATTGTGAACTCTAAGAGGTGTAATTTAATTAATCAGGTCCTGAGTTTACTATCCAGATATCACTAGTTCGAGTATTACAAATCTCAGATCACTAAAGGCTTACCTGGTCATTAACTTTAGGATTTCAATGGATTAGTTGAGGTGTGTGTAAACTAGTCCGAACACCTAAAGTTAAAAAAAAAAAAAGAATTGTGGGATTTCTCTCTTTAATTTTTATGTGGTCTTAATCTTTTTTTTTTTTTAAATTAATTGCTGAGGTACGTGAAGAGAATTGTTTTTTCTTTGATGTGCAACGAATAGACGAGTGGTCCTTTCTGGTCCTCCAAAATAATATATTCATTTATTAATTTGTTTCTTCTGTGTGATTAATTCCACAATGGGATTAAAATGCTGTTAATTATGTGTGGATGTCAAGAATGGGCAGATGGCTTGCAACAACAAAGCTAATGTCTTTCTTTCTTTCTTTCTTTTTGTATCTTCCTCTCCTGGACAGCCATGTAGTTGCTTATCATCAATAGTTAATGACAATTTGCCATAATTTAATCGGATAAACTGGATCATTCCTCTGTTAAGAAGATTTCGAGCCATTAAATTTAATATTCTTAGCTAGATTATCAGCTGATGCCAGATTCTTTCGATTCCCAATCAAGGCCTCGTTTCAAGACAATTTACAAAAATGAACCAAACTTGAATATTTCTCGATCGGATTCTCAGGGGGTCATCATCAACCTTAAATCCATACACATTCATGAAAAAATATAAATAATATCTCAATTAATAAATAAATCTTCAAGCTACCAGTAATGAAGGTTTTACTGTATTTTTTTTTTTTAGTTTAACATGGATGTTCGGGTCAGTTTGCGTGTACCTCGACTAATCCCACAAGCCTTAAAGTTAACGACCATATAAGCTTCCAGTCAGCCAGTGGCTATCATATGAGCAACCTAGGGCTTGAACCTGAGACCACAGAGAGAGCAAACCTCTTGGTCCCAAACTTTTACCACTAGACTACCACCTAGATGGTTACTGTATTTATTTTTGATCATCTGCGTAGTGACATGCATGATTCCGAAGACATTAGCTGAAACCCTGATGCTCCACAGCATCTAGAGCCAATGCATGTGTTCTAGTCACAGGCTGCAGGTGTTGGAATCTGCAAAATAAAATCACTTTTAATTAAAAAGCATGGAACAGTAAACATTTAAATGCACTTACCACAGGCCACCAGACCAGACTTCTCTTCCCAGTAGACACACAGAATGACTTCAACTTGTATTAAGAAAGCTAATCGCCATTAATTTTCTCTTATGGACTTCGTCAAATGGTGTCAGCTCCTCTTTTCTATCGGGGACCGCAGAGCTATGATCTCTCCAATAGTTTTATTGTCTTTATAATCCACTATGTTATCTATTATTATTGTCGAGAAAACAAGTACAAGCAGTATATTTTAATTTATTTCCATAATTATTTGATTGTATTCCTATATTATTAATTGGTTGGTGAGTGAATTTATATTCGTATTAATTATTGTATAAAGGGTGGTTGATTGTGAGATGGGATGTTTTTATAAACACACTAGTTTCGATAACGGGTTGTTTATTTAAAGACTTGGCTAAAACTTGGGATTTCACTATGAAGAAAGACTATTCTCATTATTTACTTCAAAGTCGGATATATAAACCATAAAAAGAAAAATTAATAAAAAAAAACTTAGACTTGAAATATAAAACTAACATGAAAATACCTCCTTAAAAAAATAATTAAAAAGCAAACATTACAGGGCACAATCTATGGAGGAGGATTTTTAAGAAAAAAAAAAAATATTTTTCTTGATTATTATTATTATTATAATCATCATTATTTATTTAGTTTAGAAAAGTAATTTTAATGGAGATTTTTTTTTCTATTTAGTTTATAAAATTAAATATTGAGATTAGTAATTTTATTTTTCTTGGTTTGTTCATGATTTTTATTTTTTAGGGGAAATTAATTTTTTTAGTTATTATTATTTTCTACTTAATTTAGAAAAATATTTTCTTTTATGATCATTTTATTTTTTTCAATTTAGTTGAGGAAATCAAATATTGAGATTGATAATTTTATTTTTTCAAATTTGTTTAGGATTTTTTTTTATTTTTTTATTTCTTGAGTTTTCTATTTTATTTAGATTAATTTTTGAATTTATTTAAAAAAATTATAAACCTATAATAAAGTTCTCTTCAATAATAAAATTACATATTAGAGTTACTATGTTCTACCCTATCTCAACCATTAATCTATTATCTCTTGCTATTGTCGTTTTTATTTTTTAATTTCGCTTTCAGTACACGCGTCACAAGCACTACTAACTTCTTAATCCTCTATATTATTCATTAGGATACTGTTGTTTGCCTTTACATCTATCAAAGATAACTCTCCAAAACTTTCAAGTCTCTCTCAAATCTCTTGAAAATTTTGTCCTTCCAGATTCCTTGTTTCCATCTTTCTATCCTGGGTTGCTTCATATCCACAAATGGTTATATCAAAGCGTGGCCACAGGTTTTTCAAGTTTAGGGGCCCTGTTAACTCATCATTCTCAAGCCCCATTTATCATGATCTTTTGAATTTCTAAACATTTCCTTCTTGAAAGTAATCTAAAACACAGTCCTCTCCACAATCACATAGTCTTAGCTCTTCATTCTCTCATCAGACAACCAAGCAAAAGTTGTTCTTATTCGTTGACAGAAACTGTTCTCTCCCCTACATGACAGCATAGCTAGAAACCTACCATAGATTCCATCTCAAAATCAAATTATCTGCAACTATATATCAAGCTTTCTCCATCTCCACATCCCAAGACAGATGTTTCCCTGGGTCTACTACGAGTATTCATGCGAAGTTGCTGGAATGGCTTGGATTATGCTGAAAGTGGATTATTCAAGGCTGTTCTGGTTATTATTTGGTGTCTTTTCGTATCAGAATCTGGGAAAGCCTCGGATCATCTAGCAACTAGCTAACCTCTCGCAATCCCCACTTCCATAACCATTATATTCTGTAGAGTGTGTTTAGTAATAAGAACTACTACGTGCTATATTTACAGCAAATTAATAAACTACTATAACAAATAAGCTTGAAAAAGAATCAACTGGGGTCTTGTTTTTAGGGCAATTCATTGATTTCTGAAAACCATGTATAAGACTCGAGTTGGAGCATGTGTTGATGGAGCCAAGGCACAGCTTGGATATGTTGAGACCGACCCTTCTGGTCGGTATGGACGTGTAAGTGAATTTCTTGCTTGATCTTCTTTCTGAGATGATTTTATGTACGTAGTTTGATCTTCAATTTCAATGATTTGCTAGATATATATCGCTATAGCTTCATGCTAAATAAAATTCTAACCATAAATTGTGAATAGTCTTCTTTCATTTTCCAGAAAACAAAACTGATCATTTCCCATAAATTGTGAATAATCTTCTTTCATTTTCCAGAAAACAAAACTGTGAGTGTGGTAAATTTTGCCCGTCTCAATTTTTGCACATGCCAAAGTAAATTTCAAATAAAGCAGTCCAATAAAGAATCATATAACTATTGATCATTTCCCTCAATAAATGATTAATTAATTAATTAAACATCAAACATCAACTTGGGGTGACAGAATTGACAATTTTGTTTTTTAATCGATCTAGTGTCATCTGAATATTGATTTCATCTACTCTTTTTTTAAGGTTAAATAAGTATTTGTTTTTGTGTTATTATTTACTTTTTAAAGTATTTTTTAATTGTTTTTCATCTCAAAAGTATTAATTGATGTTTTTTTAGTTGTTTTTAAATTATTTTGATATTCTTATGTTAAAAATAAAAAAATAATTTAATATATTTTAAATTTAAATTACTTTTAAAAACCACTTGCAGTACAATTCCAAACCCACATAATTAATTAATCTCAATTTTTTTTTTAGTCAATGGCCTTTAGATTCTTTGGCCCTCCTCCCATAGGATGAAGAAACATCCCACACCAACCCACTAGACAATCTTATTTCTAAACCAACCCTGTCTCGCCAATATGCTGAAGAGCCTTCCAATTTTAGTTAACCCCTTTTAATTACCACTAAATAAAGGATAATAATTATTAAATAGTGTTGACTTCTATTTTCTGCTTGTTCTTCCATACCGACTGGTATTCCTAAATATAGTCAACTAATTGTTAGATGAAACAAAAACGGGAGGAATAGTTATTGAAGGCAGAATTTTTTAATATAATCAAACCGCAACATTGGATTTTTCAGTCCCTTTTATAAAATTCAAAACCTTAGAATCCTATCAATTTAACCTTAGGTAATATCCTGTTTGTTTTTTAATTTCAAAAGTATTTTTAAAAAATTTTAATTTTTTTACTTTAAATTAATATTTTTTTGGTGTTTTCAGATCATTTTTGATATTTTTATATCAAAAATAATTTAAAAAAATAAAAAAAATTATTTTAATACATTTCCAAATAAAAAACACTTTAAAAAATAACCACAACTATATTTTCAAATATATATATATATATATAAAGTGTGGTTGCGTCTAGTAGTTAACTTTTTGTATTATTTAAAGATAAAAAAAAAAAACAAAAACAACAACAAGTATAATTATTTTAAAAATAATTTTAGAATGATTTTTTTTATATATCTCTAATATTTTTGTTTCTTCTATTATGATATAATAACTAAACGGTACTGTAATGCTATACAACATTAAAGATATATTAGATTAGTGGGATTTATTTGTAGGTTCCGTTAATATAATAATCTGTATTGATTTTTTATTTTATTTTATTAATATTTAGTATTACTAGATTGTGCCAGCAACCATGAGGACTGGAGATATCATTATGATAATATTAACTTCGATTTCATAGACTGCATCATATGCTCTAAGAATTAGACATAAAACGAGCACACTTAACCAAGTCAATAGATATCTTCAAGTGTTCTGCACCCTCTAGGAACAAAATGCAGAGTTGTGAAGAGAATGCCCTGTCACAATTATTAATTTCTATGGCATGTTGGATACTATCTGATTAATTCACTAATTGTCATTGATGCAAAAGTTTAGAACAAATGCAAGCTGTGACGATGGTTCATATTGATATACTTAAAGGCCATAATCAATACTAGTTTAATGCAGTTCAGAGAAGTTCTTGGCAAAGGAGCCATGAAGACTGTGTACAAGGCATTTGATGAGGTTCTTGGAATGGAGGTGGCATGGAATCAAGTGAAGCTTCACGACGTCTTCCGCTCACCGGAGGAGTTGCAGCGGTTATACTCAGAAGTTCACCTCCTTAAGAACCTCAATCATGACTCCATCATCAAATTCTACACATCTTGGATTGACATTGATAGAAGAGCCTTCAACTTCATCACTGAAATGTTCACCTCCGGCACCTTAAGAGCGTAATGAAACCAAAGCCTTAACATTTGACAGATTTTAACATCAAAATTTGTTTGAATGTAACCCTGATATGTGATTGAATCTGTTAACAGGTATAGGAAAAAGTACCAGCGTGTAGATATTCGAGCAATCAAGAACTGGTCGCGCCAAATCCTGCGCGGTCTTGCTTTTCTGCATGGCCATGATCCTCCTGTGATACATAGAGACCTCAAGTGCGACAACATCTTTATCAATGGACATCTTGGACATGTAAAGATTGGAGATCTAGGCTTAGCTGCTATTCTCCAGGGCTCACAACATGCCCACAGTGTCATAGGTAATTTCTTTCTCAATTTCAGTTCCTGGTTATATCCAAGTAATTTTTAATCTTTATCGAATGTTTCGTTTCTGTTTTTGGATTGGATATCAGGTACACCTGAATTTATGGCACCAGAATTATATGAAGAGGATTATGATGAGCTGGTTGACATATATTCCTTTGGCATGTGTGTCTTAGAGATGCTCACTTTTGAGTATCCATATAGCGAGTGCTCCAATCCTGCTCAAATATACAAGAAAGTGACTTCTGTAAGTCTTGAATCTTCAATTCCATGAACTCTAAATATTTGATCATTTATGACAAGAACAGACTCTGAAAATTATTATGTGATGCTCCCTGACTTAACAGGGAAAGTTGCCAGAGGCATTCTATCGGATTGAAGACGTCGAAGCTCAAGAATTTATAGGGAAATGTTTGGCGACTGCTTCAAAGAGGTTGCCAGCTCGAGAACTTTTGTTGGATCCATTTCTGGCTTCTGATGAAGCAGAATTGGGGACTATCCCCAAAGTTCCAAGTCCATGGTCAAGTCCTAAAGTAACAGAAGAGAAGATCATGCCATCTCTTTTGGCTGATCCAACAAAGGCCACAGAGATGACTATCACAGGGACAATGAATCCGCAAGATGATACAATTTTTCTCAAAGTGCAAATTTCAGAGAAGGATGGTAAATAGCATCACTCCTGCACGCCTGGTTATGATTTTTAGAGCTTTTCGTGTTTCATATCTTATTAGATTTATATCAATTTGATGTTTTTGGTTGGTTAGTTTTTTTCTAATTAGCTAAAATGCCACTCCTTTTTCATAATTCAGGTCAGACCAGGAACATATACTTTCCCTTTGACATCATGAATGACACTGCAATTGATGTTGCAATGGAGATGGTGAAAGAACTGGAGATCACTGACTGGGAACCGTTCGAAATTGCTGATATGATAGAGGAGCAGATATCATCTTTAATTCCCGGTTGGAAACAATGCAGCTCATCTCAAATCCATCATCCACAGCACTGCTTTAGCTATGAAGATGATGATGACGATGATGACCACAACGACGGACCTCGCCATCCTTTCTTTGCCAGTTCTTCTCATTCCTCTTCACAGGCTTCTCTTTTGGCTTTCAACTGTTCCTTTCAGACAAAACCTTGTCAAGGAAGAAATATGACTTCTGCCCATGACTGGTTTGAAGGTAGAACTAGTTATTGACTAGCAATAGATAGTGGTTAATTTTCTTCCTTGGAGGAATTAAAGAATGCATGCATTAAGCATATAGATAACATAAATTGTGATATGTAATTGCTAATGCAGGCGAGCTGTTTATCGATGATGATGCAAGTTCTCAAAGTTCTTTGAACTCTTTCAAGTACTCCACTTTGAATTACAGCTCAGGAAATGAAGATGATTATGATGCAAGTTTAAGAGAAGTGCCCTTAGGCTTTGGAAAGATACACAAGTCTACAAGGTTCTGTCCTGCAGAAAGCTTGAGTGCAAAACAATATGAACATCGAAATGCGCGACTGGATTCAGGGGGATGTTGTAGCTCCAATCCACAGCGGAAGCTAAGCCGGATTCACTCCCAAGTCGACGTGCGCAGCCAGTTGTTGCACCGGTCACTGCTTGAGGAGATAAACAAGAGGCGCTTGTTCAAGACAGTTGGAGCTGTTGAAAATATTGGATTTCATGAGCCTGGTCTTCAAGATGATGATGAAAAGAAGAGATTTAAATGGTAAAGCATCATGCTATTGATCTCTTTAGTTGTTGATGATTAATGCCTTTTGGTGTGTTTTCTTACGTTAAAAATGTACCAATTATGAAGCTTCAAAGGTTTTGGTTTTAATAAAAGAACTGCCAATGCATGTGGCATGTCCAGGACTGAAAAAATTATGGTGTGAAATAAAAGGTTTGATTCCATGCAATGCCTCAATATCCAGAACTGGGATTTTACCCCAGCTCCTTCACTGTTGATATGAACAGTTAAGGAGCGCTACTTTTTTCTTCTTCTTCTTTTTTTTTTTTTTTTCGATTGAATTCTTCTTAACTTTTTTTTTTCCTTTTCAATTTTATGATTTAATATTTAATTAATTTTAAATTGTTTTTTATAATTTATTTTTATTTGCTTTTTATGATTTTATCATTGACTCAAACAAATCTCACTACCAGAATTTTTAGATTTAACGACAGAATTTTTTATCGGTATTTATACTCACAACCCGTTTGTACAACTTATTGATTGGTTCATGGACATAAATAATCAATCAAAAAAACTATCATCGGTGATTTTTGGTATGTCGGTGAGTTCGTTTGTAATAATTTTACAGATAGATTTATTAACGGATAAAGCGTGCAAAAAAAAAAAAAGAACTTTACTTGCTTCATTTCATCAATATTTCAATCGTTGGATATAACATATCACCAATAAAAAAAGTCATACGTCATTCCATCAATGATTTTTTTTTTTTTGTTGGTATGTCTGTCAATGAATTTGACATCTAACCATAAAAAAAAACTATTAATTATTCCATCAGTAAGTAAACAATGGTAGTGATATTTGCAATAATTTCTTTTCAACTCTTTGGAATATACTAACAGACTATGTCCGTTGATAACCCTGTCAATAATAATTTATATATATATATATATAATTATTAAACAAAAATATAAAAAAATTATAAAATTAAATTAAATTAAAATACAAATATTTATTACAAATTTAAACATTTATAAGTTCAAATACAATTAATCTAGAATAAAGGTGATGGAGGAGGAGGAGGAGGCGGATCTTCATTGGATCGTGAGGCGAATAAGAGGGAGCACATGAATCATCCATCTATGATCTCATCTTCATTACCAATCAATGAAGTTTGGTTATCTCAATACTAAGTCGTTCATAATTAGCAACAAGATGGGTTATCCGATCTTTAACTCACTAGTCTAAAGTCACCCCGAACTCTGGATTTTGAGTGCTTGAAATAGATTGTGAGAATACAATAATTGAAACACCACGGGTTGTATGCAAGTCCTTGGTCATAGTGTTAGAGAGATTGTATACTTGATTTTTATCGGGTCCACCAAACGATCCTGCCTCCAACCATAAATCCAAATCGAAATTTGAATGGTTCAAAGGATTGTCACCGTATCTCTCTTTTAACCGGGTGTTATATGTATCTTGAAAAAAAAAAAAGTCAGCAAATTAAAAAAAAATAACTAAAGAAAAAAATGGTTAAAAACATCATACCACAAAGTGTTGAGCTCAGCTATCCACGAGATGTTGCATTCCTTTTTGGCGTTCATTAATTTGCACATGTGTTTCCACAAAGCCTCGGATGACTACAACTACTTCAACTAATCAATCATTAGACAAAACACAAACATCGATATTCTGACTTGGACTATTAGAACCGGGTATAACTATAGATAAAAACATGAACTTCATCCTCATACACATCCTTGGTGACATGTTGTAAATTGTGAGTATCACCATCCAACAAGAATAAGAAGCAACAAATAACCTGAATGAATTGAATCTATCTAAACATAACCTAAAAAACACATTCATTGATTCAACTGAAAACTGAGGATGCACCTTGTTAAAATATTTCCAGGCTTCACTATAAAAAAAGTGCACCATCACTCTATTTACCACATCATGTGATGTGCTTAATAGTCTTTGGTGACATGAATAAGCTTTGCAATCTAGGTATGATTGGAAAGTTTATAAGTTTTCTATGTAATAAAAGAATCATTCCCTTGCCAGTTTTGAGTTTATAACGAGCATGCCCACATGTTTTGCACTCGGCTAACTCCTTTATATTCAAGATAGTAAAACATGTAGAATTTTGGACACATGTCAACTTTCTAGTATCCTAGGCCAAGGGATTTCATGATGGATTTAGCAACATAAAAGTTCTCTTTCAGTCTATTCTCTTCAAATATAATGCTTTTTCACTCATTCAATAATCTTGTCGTTACCAGCCTCACCTAACCCATGATTTGACTTGATAGTGAACACATGTGCAATGACTAATAATTTATTATGATTTGTGCATCCATCCTATAATGATTCATTTGAGTCTTTCAAAAGATCAAAAAACCCGGTCACATCTACATTAGGTTCTTTATCTATTATTGGACATTGATTGACATAATCTTGATTCATTCTGATCGCATCCATAACCATATTCTTATAAGGATTACTATTGTTATCTACAACTTTATTTGCATTGCTAGAACTATAAGTTAACCCAACCATCCTTTCTACAATGGTCTCGTGATGAACATATAGTTCTCCGTGTGTAAACCAATATAAATATCTCTCTATGAACCATTTTTGTAGAAATGCATTGTTACACCATCTGAATCGATAAATTTTTTATTTTTACAGCATTTACATGGATATATAATATTTTCTACACTAATATTTCTTAGATTAGATAGTTTGTAATTAATAAAACCTTGAACCCCATTACAATAATTTATTTTACACAACCTTTCAGGTGAATTTTGATACATCCATGAACGATCATTCGTTACTTATGTCAAACCTATATAGAATATTGATGAGAACATGTATTAATTAATTACATAAACTAAATAAATAATAGAACATTAGTTTAACTCAAACTTATTCAAACTATTTTAATAGTACAACTAACTCATTATCAATTATCTATGTAAATTCAAATTTCTATGTATTTACCAAAAATTTCAACTCAATAATAAAATTGACAAAATATAAAACGGACCCGTTAAATAAGCCATTATTTATTTCTTCACAAAACACCTAAGTCACAAATGCAAATTATATTTCATCAATTTACAAATAAATATAATTTTTCAAAATCTTAAATAAATCATAACATGTACAAATCATACATTTAAACAGCAAGTGTCTATAGAAAAAAGCTATAAAATAAGTAAATACACAAACAAAATACATATAATATAAAAATATGCAACAAAAATTAACTTTTTAAAATTAAGTTTAAATAAAAAAATAGATAGTTTTGCTTACTTAAAGTGAGAAATCTTTAATAAAATTTAAATTAAAACATGGATGCTAATAAACTGAGTATTAGGTGGCTAAATTTGTAGTGGAAGGTTGATTTGGGATAAAATTAGGGGAGTGTGTGTTGTTGTTGCAGAGAAAAAATGAGAAAAAAAGAAGAAATGAGGGGGTGGGGAGAGAGTAGGGTCACCCATCAGATCATAAATTAAATATTACATATGGATTTATCGATGGCTTTAATTAATGAATTTAAATTGGTTAGTAATCTTGTTTGTAAAAATAACATGTCATCATACTTGTTGGCTTTTTTTTCTCCCGCTTCTTTTCCCACTATATTTCTCTCGGTTATATCTAGGAAATATTTCCATCGGTATTCACAGATGACATATTTTACGGATGTCTATTTTTGTTTTCATATTGTTAAGTAAAAAATAGTTAAAAAAAACAAAATCAAAGTTGTTAAACTCGGTCGAATGCATGATCCGGGTCGTGGGTTTAACGAGTTAAGTTATGAAATATGAGTCTATCCAATATTTTATTGTCTTGATATTAAAATAAAAATGACTTCAACTTTGATTTTTTGTTTTTTAAAGTAAAACCACACAATTTACTAATCATTTGTGTTCTTTTAGGCTTGACAAGTCGACTGAATTATATTAAGGCAACTCCCATATGAGTTGATTTTAAACTCATTTTAGATAAGAAATCGGGTCAAGAGGTTTCAAACTTCAGTTGGTTAGGTTTAATAACAATTTCAAATGGTTTTCTATGACCTGTACATTTTTTTTTCATATTCATATTTTTTTATCCTACTTGTAGTGAAGCGTGAGCTGACAAACTAGTGCAAGCTTAAATGGTATAGTCAAGTTAAAAATATTTAGATATGCATGTAATTTTTTTTTTCTTAGTATTTATTTCTATCGTTAATTTGATCATGAAATGAGTGGAAAACTCCTTCTTACTGCACCTTGAACCCATGCTTTCAGTGGAAAAGTTTGATGTAGCTTAGGAAATAATTAGTTGTATTATATTAGTTACTTTTTAGAGCTCATTAAAAAAAAAAAAAAGACATACAAAAAGGAGAGAGAATATAAAATCCATGACTAATTTTTCTTCTTAGAATTTTTCTCTCATAGTTGTAACTCTATTTTGTTTTAAAAAAAATGGATCTAAAAAGTAACTAATAGAATATGACTGATTACTTCCTAGCATAATGATCTAAAAACCTACACAAATCCTTGTTCCGACCTCGAATTCACATAAATGTAAGATACTCTTCTGAAATTTATAATAAATTATAAGTAGTGTTATAAAGTCTTGGCTGAATTTCTTGTTAAGTTTTTATGAATTGACTCTATCAAATTTAATTGATTCAATAGGTTAACTCACGCATTGATTGACCTAATTAATAGCTAGATGAAAGCTTAAATTGACTATTTTTAAATAAAAAATCTAAAATAATATAATTTATATTAATTCGAGTTGACCCCTATCGTATAATTTTATAAGTTAAGTATGAGTGTATGACTATAACTGGAGATAAAATAATGGGCTTGTATAATGCGTTTGCTAAGTAGTTGCTGATTTCAATCTCGGGGTCAAAGGTTCCTTTTGAACATTCACTTAAAGCAATCTGGAAAAGATTAGCTTCACTTTTGCTCTTTTAATTACTTGCGCTGATTGATTAGCTAGGAAAAGTTGAAAGGGATTTGGGCCGTGGGGCATGCAATTGAATTGTAAACATAGAAACCAATATGTTATATTATTTCTCTGTGGGCTCATTACTCATCATGATTCCTTGCTTTTTAGCCTAATTCCTGTTATCCACTATAGTGCAAATTCAAAAGGCAAGCCTTTCATTTTCTTTCTTTAAAGATTTGGACACTAGAACAGTTATCAGCACTTCTGACTATGCTTGGAGGTGAATCCGCAAGCATAAACGACCTAGATTTTTAGTTTTAGATGGACTATTTTTACTTAATTTTATATTATTAATTTGGATTATATAGTAGTTTCAAATTTGATTCAAAACTGACAAGTGAGAAAGCTTGTATAAGTGGATTATTGTTGATATAATCATGCATTTATCTTTATTGTTTAAACATATTATTTTGACATAATGCATGTTGAATCTGAATTAAAATAAACAAAAATGTTTTTTTTTCTTGAATGATATTTCATTATGAATAAAATGTTCAAAACTTCAAAATATAAGAAGCAACACTAATTACCTAAGACACAATAAAAAAACTAATACAATATCATAAGATTACATAATTAAGACAAGCTCAAATTATATAATCTTCAGGACAATTAATATTTAAACACAAAACCCATTATAGTACAAAAACGACATCTAATACAAATTCAATCAAAATTATCAAAAATTATCTAGTGCAACTTGTGGTTGTGAGGTACTTATAATTAATTTATAAAAACAAATATTTTTATAACATGCAAAAGCTTAAACAAACATAATATATGTAATAATGCATTTAGAATGTAAGTCATTATTGTCAATAATTCACCAATTATTAATCAACATAATCCATTCATTTCCTGACATTTACTCTCTAAAAACTTAGTATTACCAAGTAATACCTAACACCAGGTAATTCCCTTCTTAGCCTATGTCTAGGCGTTATTCCAACTTTTAGAAATCTAGATTTTTTTTTCTCTTATTATCAGGTATTATTCCCACTTCTAGAGATCTAGATCCATTACTTAGTGTCAAGTGTTAGTCCCAACATCGAGAAAACTAACCATTTATGCCCCTTACCAGACATTAGTCTCATAACTGGAAAACTAATTTCTTCGCCCCTTATAGGGCATTGGTCTCATTACTGAGAAACTAATTCCTTCTCTATAAACCATAATTTAAATACGTTATAATATGAAATTTCCAATATGCTACTATGATGAACCAAGTAAGAAAATGACAATGTGTATGACACGTACCTGTTGTCGGAGCTTGAGTAGTACCTCCTTACTACTGCACAACTCTCATTGCCTCTCATGTATCAACATGCATACCACATTATTCTTCCATTGCATGCTCATTCCATATAATATTACTCTAAGTTTACTTTCATTAATTTAACCTTCATTTTCAATTAAATTCTCGTTTTACTCATTTGGTTTTTGTTTCCTATTTATTTTCAAGCAAATTTTATAACTCACCCCCGCATATACGTACATTCAAATTTCTTTCTTATAATAACCACTAGATCCATTCTCGCATCAAAACAACTTTCAATCAAGGTAGAAATTTGCCAATTTCAATCAATTTAGACTATTCATTCAATAATATTGTCTCTCATTTAAATCATAATTATTGTCGGGACGTGCAACGTTGGGGGGGTCGTGGGAGTCACCATCTAGTTGTTTGATTCAAGGTTGCTAGGAAACTCATGTGTACTGGTCTTATCAGAAATTTAAAGGGTAAGAAACTGGTTGTGGTTAGGGAAGATTGTAACACTCCTAGCGCACTTTACCTGAGGTAAACTACATTGCATGGTTTGAATGTGGTTTAAGGTTTTGTTGGGTTTTTAGTTGGTGATTTGTCTATGGCTTAGGATGAGGATTTCTTCGTGTGAATGAATCTGGTTTTTTTTTTTAATTATTATGGGCTTGTGTACCCGAATAAATTCTTATGAAAAAAATCCATGTATGTTCTCTTACAGGGTTCACATATCCTTGAAAGCGTAAAGGTTTTTCACAACTCGTGTGTTGTGGTGAAAAATACTCTCAATTAAAATTAGTGATTATTCCGATAATTCTGAGAATTTCTTAATCAACTCTTGATATTTAGATAGCAGCCTTACTTGCAAGTCCGATAATTCTTTCTTTGCTAATATATATTCTATATAAAAAAATGCTAAAACATAACATGTATTTTGATATATCTATATTTTAAGCGAAAACATGAATTTTTGTATTTTTTTAGAGACTTTTAATTAACCCTTATAAATTTTGAATTTATACTTAATAAACATGCTAGTATTTTTTTATTATATTTATGTTAAAAAAACATATTTGTTTTAAATTTTATTTTATATATTTATAGATTTAAAATTATATACACCTTCAACTTACCTTTTATATTTTATATACTTTTAATATGATAAACTATTTGATTCTTATGTAATCACAAACTTTGATTTACAGGTGTACGCATCATATTATTTAATTCCAAAACTAACGATGGACATTAGCAATATTGATTCACTCTCCAAAAACACCAAACTCCTAATTAATCATTTCCAAGTCATTCTCTGGACCCGTCATGATGCCAACCAGATAGGTGAAAGTTTATCTTACAGGAATGATCAATGGTGGCTACTACTCCAAACGTGCAGACGCAACAGACCCCACGAACCAAAAATCCCTTTGAACTAACAAAACCAAGAAAGCCCACCACCTTGACGCCTTCTCATTCTTTCTTCTTCTTCTTCATTCATCCTTTCATTTTGACCGTACACAGCCATGCCTATAACACGATGCACAAGCGAACTAAACCTCCCAGCACCACCTCCTTCACCGATCCCCACAGGCAGAGGTACACGTTCTGCTGCCAATGACATCTTGATAGATTACCTCGAAAAGTCCTTAAACGTCCCTGACCTTACCTTGCCTGGACCATATATTCCTCTTAACAAACATCAAAATATTCCTGCCGCAATCAGTTATCGATTGTTGAAATCCAGAGATTATGAGAGTCAAGATCGGCTTTTGAAGTCGGTTAAGGATTTCAGGGCGTTTAAGGTTCTTGATCATGGGATTTCGGACGAGGAGTTGGTGTTCTTGGTCAAAGAAGCCGACCTGGTTTTCCGTGTTTTGGAGCCGACAAATGAGGGATTTCGGAGAAATTATCAACAGGAGATAGTGTGGGTTTTGTCTGGCAATGAAAGAATGTCATTGGCGCGAGAGTTCGCCGGAGCTGAAAGATTTCGTGATTTTAGGTAATCTCTTTCTTCAAATCCTTGCATTTGACCCGAGATATCGGCTTTGTTGGTTAGAAGGTATTAAACATGGTGGCTTTTTGAAATTGCGGTTGGTAGAAAAAAATAAAAAATCACTGCGTATAGTCAATTTCCTAATAAATGATTGGTGGCTTTTGAGCTTCAAATGAAGAATTAGATATAGTGGGTTAAAATTAGATATTGGGAATAATGTTGATATACAAAAAAAAAAAAAAAAAAAAGTTAGCCCCAAGGCAATTGCCCCATTACGCACGCGTCCTCTCACGTTTAGCTTAACATGATCAGTTATATTAGCTTAATTGATGTCTTTGATTTTTATTATTAATGTATATTTAACTGCATGAGGAAGTTGCTAAATTGTGTTCCACGTAATGTTATATGAAAATTTAATTATTTTAAAAAATTACCGCTGTAAAATCTGCAAAACTGGTTGCAAATGAGGACATATGTCTAGTCTGGAATTAGCAGTGCATACTATTAATTGCCTATTTTTCTTTCTTGGCCCAAGGCTTTTCTTGCAGCAGGTTGCAACCTGTGCTAGCTATGGCAGAACATTGATATTGCTATCTCTTATGCAGTCATTCACATTCTTTCTTTCTTTTTCTTTTTTTTTTCCTTTTGCAGCGAAAAGATGGACAATGTAGCAAGTAAACTTGATGCAATTGCACAAGAACTGTGTAAAGTTTTAGTCGAAAACACAGGCAAACAGCATTTTGGGAAGACAGTGACAACGCAAGGGAAAGAGTCCATCCTTAGCTTGTTCAGATACAACCACAAAAACGAAACCAGATCGCAACCAACCTTGCTCAATGACGAAAACAGGAAATCTTCTGATCATGTCTTGTGTCTCCATTTTCCCACAATGCAGTCTCAATTTTCAGTCCAGTCAGACCAAGGTCCTCTGTCTTTTGATGCAGGGCCCGACAGCATTGTTGTCACTGTTGGAAAACATTTAGAGGTAATAGACTAGACCATTTCACTGTTTATTTTTCCTTCTCGGAAGTCATTTAATAATCAAAATAGTTAAGTTCTTCACTCATGATACCAGGAATGGAGCCAGGGAGATTTCGAAAGTGTTTCTGGGGAAATAATCTGTGAGCCACACCTGCAAGATGGTCAAGCTTCTTTCTTGATAGAGCTCCAGTGTTTAACTTCAAATTTGGATATCAGTACAAAGAGAGATTATGACACAATTTCTCTAAGGGATCAGATTCTAATTGGGTTAATCATAGCTTTCTTGTACAATGTTTATGCGTTTTTATGGTCATGATCTGCAAGAATGGAAGTCTCTGCAGAAATTGTGATAGCTAATGCTCAAGTTTGGCTGTAGTTAGATGGGATTATTCTTTTACACAGGCCTGTTTGATGTACAGCTTGGGAGTTGGGATACATGGTTTGGATTTTGGAAGGGTTTGAAGTTTGATGTGGGGGTTTCTTGTGCTCAGATTTCTTTTATTTTTTATTTTATTTGTGTGCAGAAATAAAAAGCTTGTAGTGCTGCTTGATTTGAATAAAAGTATGCAGATTTTGTTTATCAAATTGGTTTTTGGTTGGATATTTTTATTATTATTATTTTATAAAAATCAATAATTTGAAGTACTACTAGTTTGTGTGTATTTAAAATAAGTCCATCTCTTTCAAGATAATTTTTTTTTTAATATAAAATTAGGTTTTTGAAACAAAAAATATATTTTAAAAAACAGGTAGGTTATTATAGATTGATAAATTGTAATGTAATATGGTAAATACTTTAAATATTTTCGCTCAATATTTATATTCTAATCTTATCATAAATGGAATGGAAATGAACAACAACTTGGCTTCTCAACGATTACATATAAGAAAATATCTTAAATTATAACTCATCCATGTCCAACACCAAAAATAGAAATGAGAAATATAATAGTTATCTGGTCTAAGTGGGTAATGGAGGCCCAGAGTATTTGATAATGGGAGGGCAGAGTAATTTAAGAGGAAGCCTCTAAAATCTTAAAAGACTTTCTGTGAGAAGTTTGAAATTGGGCTGCACATTTTATTGGCAAATCATGTCATTTGCGCCCATGATTTGTCAAAAAGGCTCAAAGCAGCAAGTATTATTATTATTATTATTATTATATTAAAAACTAAATGAAAAGGTGTTTTTCTGTAATTCAATTCATTGTAAAATAACTATAGTAAAATTATCTGTGTTCCTTGGTCCAAACAAATTAAGCCTCTTCAGCGGGGAAGTTGATTTTTTTTTTTTTTTAATATAAATACTTTTTCTTGCCTCTTGATCATTTTGGGTGGGTTATGTTAGCTCTTTTTAAGTGAAGAGTGTAACATCATCCGGTAGATATAACTGACCTTTTATTATTTCTCTAGATATATCATTTTGTCATCTTTTATTTGGAGGGTGTGCACGCCAATTTACAATGATCATATTATTATCGGTAATTGTTTGATTTTTTTTTTTCACCTTCTTATCTCTATCTTGACAAGTAATGTGCACATTTTTTTTTTTTCTGTACTTTTCAAATTATGTCCTTATTCTATTAATTTTTTATTTTATTCCATTTCCATATATAGTTTTTATTCTTTTCAATTTAGTCTTTCATTTGTAATTTCTCATATATTTAGTTTTTCATTTCAGTTCTTAATTTTTAAAATTTTTAATTTTTTCATTTGCACTTTTGTTGAAGTTTTTATTTCTTTCAATTTCATCTCCTCAATCATATTTTCTATTGTTTTATTTTTTTTTCAGTTTGACCCTCATTCTTTTGATTTTTTTTTCTTTTATTAAAGCTATTTTTCAAATCAATTAAACCTTCAAATTGAAAATTTTTATCCCTCTAATTAATGTTTTTTTTTTTCTCATACTCATTTTTTTTCTGGTTTCATCATTTGACATTTAATTTGTTAAAATTCAGCTTCATACGATCTTATTGTTCAACATTATTATATTATATATATTGGTTTTGTTATTATCTTCAAGTTTTTCTGTGGTTTTATCTTGCTCCAATGATATAGGTCATGATTTTTGCATGTCTTTTTTTAATATAAGTTTTTTGTAGTTGTTTGTTTCTATTTCATTTTCAAGGTATTATTCTAATTCATCTATAAATTATTTTTTACAAATGAAATTTATTTTTCTAAATAAAAAATATTTTTTTTAAAATTATATTGTTAATGTGTTTGGCCTTGCGTAGTATTTTTTTATGGTGTGAGTTTATTCAGTCAGTTTAATTTGTGTTTATATTTGAAGTCATGACTTTTTAGTGTGTAGATTTATCTTTTATTTATTTAAATAAATGGGTTCAACAAACACAATGGAATGCATGTTTTATTTTATATTATGAAATATCTTTATCTTGCTTGCATAGGCTTTTCAATTTACTCTTTGAATTTTTTTTATGTAAAAAAAAACACATTGAAGCAACATGCATATCTAATAATTTTTTTTTTAAAAAAAAAATTATAACTCGTGACGAAGCACAAGTTAAATGACTAGTATAACTCTAAAAGGCATGGTCTTTTCATTGTTCACCCAATCACTGTTCACTATCTCACATATTACTGTAAATTACAATAGTGCATTTTTTCAAAATTTTCACTTTGATCCTTTAACTTTATTTTTGCATAATTGAGCCGTTTTGAGCTCAAATTACAGCCCAATTGCTTTTTTTTTTTTTTTTTTGTGAAGGGTTGGATTGAAAGATAGAGGATTGAAGTGAAAATATCAGGTAAAATAGGTGGCAGGTCTGCAATTCGTTTAAAAAGTTCATTTGCGTTCATTGTCTTTTTAAGCTATTAGCTAACCGGTCCCTATATTTTTTAAAAAATATATTTTGATACCAAACTTTATTTTTCTCTTTTTTAGTTTTTTATTGTGGAGGAGAGAGGAGGGGTTGTTGGATTCCAGCTTAGAGAGAGAAAGTTGACATTAAGAAAGATTTAGGCTACTAAAATGATCAATTTTTGTGTGAAATGATTTTATATAATTAGAGGGTTTACAATTAGATGTTCTTTTACCTTAAAAACACCTAGAAAAACAAATCTAAGTTCGAGAAGATTTTTTGTTTTAGGTTGATTTCAGGTTCTGGACCGATTTTTTGTGTTTTTGGACGCTATTGATTGATTTAACAAGGTTTCTAAGGTGTTTTCTCATAGGTTTTTGGGTAAAAAATAATCCTGTTTTTCTGGCCAAACCAGCGACCGAATTATAGGATTTCTAGACAACGCGTCATCTAGGAAGGCAAACAACGGGTCATTTGTTTTTTTTTTTTCAAAGAAACTATGGCGGACACATTTTTAAACTCTTAAAAAATTATTAGCTTGCTCATATGGGTCTTTTCTTGATTGGGCCAAGCACTTGGCCCGCCTTGCCAGGCCCAGCAATGCCTACCCTCATTTCTTTTCAAGTTTTTTTTTTTATTATTAATGGGCTTTTTATATGTTCTTTTTAAATAATTTTTATATCTTTTAAATTTTAATTAATACCATTTCTCTATGCATCAGATAGAGGTCATACACTATGCTGCAAATTGGGTCAAAATGTTTTTAACATAATAAAAAATATTCAAGCCATCATAAAAAAAACTATTTAGTATTATTATTAAATTTAACTCAACGAATTAATTTTGAAATATCATGATTTGACTTTTTATCTATTCTAAGGTTATAATTAAATTATGTGGGAGTTGTCCCGACTTGACCAATACAAAGGCAACTTGGTTGATAGATAAAAAAAGATCTAAGTCTGAAATTAAAAAGAAGAAAAAAGATGAAATTGTTAGGAAAAAAAACCTCTTGACCCACCTTTTTTCTTAGCTCAGATTTAAAATTATATTGTGTGAGAGTTTCTCTAATATGACCCAGTCGACGTGGCCAATTTAAAGGCAATCCAGTTGACTAGCAAAAAAAATGAGGATGAAATTGAGAAAAAAAAAATTAACAGAAAAAAATTATCTCGATTTGACTCCTTATGTAAATAATATTTAACATTAAATCATATTAAAATTACCCCAACGTGTTCTAATAAACTTGACAGATATAAAAATAACCTAAATAATTATTAAAAATCAGACAAAAATTGAGATAAAAAGAAACCATAGAACTCTGCAGTGCTAACATTAATACTCTATCCACCACCCACCCACCCCCTTTATTTGGCTATTTCTATTTGAAAGGGTGGAATGAGTGATGTTGTTGCATGAAAAGAAAGAAGATTAATCAAGTGCGCACAAAGAGGTACCCAAAGAGCACTCTACACCCCCTTCAATCTGTGACATGTAATCAATCGAGGGACCGACCGTATTAGACAACACAATCTTCTAAAAGATTTGTAATTGACAAAGTCTTTAGATTCGTTTTATTTTAAATGTAAGAAGTTTCATTTGCCATAACATTGTCCTCATACATTAGCAGTTTTTTCACCAAGGAAAAAGATTTTAGGTAGTTGAGATGTCCCATTTTATAAATTAGACCCGTCATTAATCCAATGATTAAACAACTTAAGATCCCCTTTGATTGCTTGGTTTAGATCATGGCTAATAATACAAAAACAAACTCGGCAAGTACCTTGTACTCAAGGAAAAAAAAAATTATAGAAAGAACCCTACCAAAATATACAAAAACAAACATGGGAAGTACCGTCATTAATATTTTATTATTATTTTGATATGTTAATATTAAAAATAAATTTTAAAAAATAAAATAATAATATTTTAATATTTTTAAATAAAAAAATATTCCTTATCCCACTTTTAAATATACAAAAGTCTTTCAAAATTAATGTCAGAGATTTAAATGTGGTCGGGTGGCTTTTATTTGTGTCGCGTCTCGATCAATACTTTGGACATTATTTGGTACGGTCCGTAAAAAATCATCAATTATTATTGAACTATATGTTATACAGTACCGTTGATTGTGAGATAAGGAGTGTCTGTAATAAATGTTTGTTTGGTGTTATATGGTGAAAACTTTTCTTTATTCTTTGTAATTTCGCCTAGTCACATCAACTATTCCAACAGCCCCCTCACTTTTTCTAGATCATTAATGATATTTAAAGCCTGTTAATTATTTTCTAAGTGTAATTCTTATATAGTTTGTAAAGATTTCCGCGTTGGAATTCTTAATTTGTTGCTTTGTCAACTTTACTATTTAAAAAACTTAACAAACAAGTATTGAATATTAAATACAAAAATAGTTTTAGTTTTAGTTTTTTTTTTAAAAAGCGAAGTGATTATTGCAATATTACACAACGGATAAGGACGGGTTATACATCCTCATCTCAGCCGCATATTTATAAAAATACATGTTCTTCTGCAATCACGGTATATAAAACACAAAACAAAATATCAAGTCCTAATAAATATTTACTCTACCATAATCTTGGTATATAATATATAAATTATTAAAAAATAAATCCACCGATACCCCCCCCTCCCTCCTTTATGCATGTGGTGGTGTTTGGTCAGAATTAAGAAAGAAAGAAACTCGTGATGTGGAGAAATTATGGACGCAAATGTTTTTTTTTTGTTTTCTTTTGTTTTTGTCTTTAGTTTTGGCGTTTGGCTGGAACGTGTGCATGTATGGTTACAAAACTGGAAAAGACATGACCACATGAGAAGGCGAGTCAGCAATGTTTTACTATACTGTCCACCATTGAACATCCTACACAGAGAACTTCCCCCACCATGATAGAGCTTCCTATGACTTTTGTCTCCCATTCGTGCACTGAATTATCTCTATCGATCCATCTCTTTCGTTCTTTCTCCGTAGCCCTCATCCCATTTCTTGATCTAATGGTAAGGGCTAGGTGTACGTTGCAACAGAAGAAAAAAAAAAGACAAAAAAAAAGCCCCCACAAATTAGATTTTGAAAATGTAGTTTGTGTCAGTTTTGTTATTCTTGAATTTTCTATTAATTTTAGATTTTCTGTTTTTTTTTTTTAGAATTCTAATTTTTTTTTATTTTATAAGTTTGTTTTTTTTAATTTATTTAAAAAAGTGTAAATCTCTTTGAGAATTGAAACACATCATAACAATATTTCAGGATAAAACTACGACACAGGTTCCTTGAATGCAAACCATATTTGACCAGAACTTTGTCTTTACTGTTTTTCTTTTACTTGTTCTTTTGTCTGCATCATTTGACCAAGACATTATTAGATACTGTGTTTTGGTCAATGTGTTTACCGTATGAGTTACCCAGCCCGATAATACTTTATTTCGAATAAGAAAGAAAAAATTATGCCCAACTGGAATTATTCATATATATATATATATATATATATATATAGATAGAGAGAGAGAGAGAGAGAGAGATAAAGGGGTCTAGCGCCCAAAAAGTAAGATTATAAGCAACAATGTCATGGAATAGAAATCTTGACTGCATCCTGAAATAAAATGTTCATAATTATCATATAGAGAGAATAAAAATAGTGCATTTCAGGAATAAATATTACTTCCTGATCGCTAATCAATTATCTACACAACAATTGTTTACAAGCTCCCACAGAAAAGAGAATCAATTTTGAAATTTGTATATGATTACAAAATATATGTATATATCCAAAATTATGGCATGTAAAAGATACTGTGGCTCTCTCCATAACCCAAAATAATTGTGACTCTCTTTTACTCCTTACCACTCGAGATTACTACATATATTTTTCTTCAGGTTACATCAAATCGATTTAAAAACGAACTTTGATGCATGGATTGTGACAATTCAGATGCCCAAGTCCATAAAAGATTCGATGTTGTAATTGATGTGGGGTGAAATATGATCATAAAGATTGAAAACAAAAGAGGCTGTCAATGCCCTAGAGCTTCATGCATCTTAAAACAAAATGGCATAAACACTGGTCACACACGTGTATAGATTTAGCTAAACAACTTGGTGAAAGTTCTTGAAATAAGTGGCATCCATGTAGGTTAGTAGCTAGCCTGTAGGCTCTAGTATGCCCTATCTAAAGCCATAGGTAAGAACTTTGCGGGTGCAAGAGGCAAATATTCAAAATACTCCAAACCCAGAATCTGCGGATAGATGTTGGTCTTTTGGCCTTTAATCACTCTCCTATTCATTGCTTTGTATCGATATCTGCTGTTCTAGACTTGGCTTGCCGACACACTCGTGAAACTGCACCCATTCTCTTGTATTTTACAATCATTCTGTGATCATTTATGTACTGGGTTCGGACAGATACCAAACCACTGTTCCCAATTAGATTGCCTCTCATCAGCATCTGGCCTAACAGCTTGTGTCCCCATTTTGACATGTCACATAGGGTAAGATATTGGATGCTTGAAGGAGAAGAAGCTAGCCTCTCATCATAATAATTTTTCATAACCCATGCCTCTAGTTTGAATATATTTTGAAGGGTTGTATAGATGCATGCATAGGTGGGTTTTTAATGGGTAGACTTGATTCGTGTGTTACTTGCTTATTTGTGTATGTTTTGGTTCATGTTTATTACATGCTTAAAGTTTTGTTGTTTTTATAAGGTATTTTAATTAAATAAAGAAGAAAATGAATTTATTATGAGTGTAAAAAAGTATGTTGTCTTTTGTTCATATATATTCTTGTTAATTTTTGTTTGTCTATATGTATGATCTAAATTAATAAAATACATTTGTTGTGGAAGAGTTTCAGTGGATGAACCTACCCAATTAAATATTATAGGTTGTGTGCTGTGTAGTATTTAAAATATATTGATTATGTTTAAAAACAATTCAAATAGTTTAGCTCAGGATTTATGTCTTGTATAATTTAGGATTTATGTCTTGTATAATTTATTAGTCTCTTGGTTTTGATAATCTGATTTATTTTCTATATCAAGGTAGCTAGTGCTTAGTGTCTGGTGTATGGTAAACCAAGGTGATCAGTGCCTAATGTTTGATAAGCTAAGGTGGTTGGTGCTTGTAAAAAGTCCTCTTTAGTGAATTTATGGATTTTTTTGATACTTAAGTTTTTTTTTTTTAGAGAAAAGACAATGATATTTTAGAAAGAAACTCTAGAAATAAATATGTAGTAGAGAATAAAGATTGAAAACCCTTTTCTTTGAAGGATTCATATTATTTTTATATCACGTGAACCTTGTCATTTTTTTTTGTAGAAGAAGGGCTAAAATGCCATCTTACTCTAATAGCATTGAAAATGGATAAAATATCTCTTACACATCATTACTGAGGGATAAATATACCTTACATATCATTAATGAGGGATGAATATCAGACCCTTTAAAGACTTTTATACATTTAGAGATATATAGAGATGAATATCTTTGACCTTAACTTTTTATATTAAAGGTTATAATAAAAACAAACGGAGTCTTGTGACCCAATAAAAGGCCTAGAAAGATCATAAGTTTTACATCTATCTAGGCTTGACAAGATGTTGAGCCAATGGATGCTGGGTCTGATAATTTTTTAAACCTGCATATACTTGGGCTCAACGCATAACTAAACCTAGGAATGTTGAGTCTAGTGGATTGCTAAACTCATATGTACTTGAGCTCAACACATAGCTGAGCCTAAGAATATTGGGTCCGAAGGATTGGCAGACTTATATGTACATGAGCTTAGCGCGTAGCCAGACTCATATGTACATGGGCTCAATGCGTAGCTAAGCTTAAGGACGTTGGGTCTAGCGGATAGCTAGACTCATATATATTTAGGTCTGACACTTAGCTAAACCTAGAGATGTTAGGTCATCACCTTGCCTTTGGTCCTTTTTTAACATGGATTTTAGGCAAAAATAACATGTATAAAACACATTGATCCATCAGTAGCCCTCCAAGTCTTCGAGTATTTGTTACACAATGATTTTGAAAGGTTATCAGCCTTAAAAAAAAAGTTCTTTTACCTAAGAGTTGTTTGTCTTATTAATGGGAGACTTTTTACCTTTCTTATGAGATTTGTCTTTGCAGAACGATTGGAATTGTTTGTGTCCACATGTCTCCTCACTTACCTTTTTTGCTATTTTCTCATAGTTATCTCTCCTTCTTTTCCCTTCAAATTTATATGTAAGTGCTAGTATATATGTCATAAAAATTCTTTACAGTTTAAAAAATTATTTAAATTGCATTCGTAATTTATTTCCTTTAAGTATTTAAGGGCCAATGGATGCATTGGAAATTTATGGAATCTATGAATTTAGTTTTTTGGATTTGAACTATATAGGTTAAAGTTGTAAGTTGTTGAATTCATGAGGTCTAAAATATAATTTAATTTTTTTCTTTCATCTTAAACTACTCCAATCACAATATGATAATGATAGTGAATATAGTCTCTTTCTTAATTCTTCAATATTACAAATATAAATTTAATTTAACTCCTTTCATATTAAATAAGTAAATATGTGTGGGTCACTCATATCATCAAATAAAATTAGAGTGACTTTATCATCAATCACCTTGTTGAGCATTCATAATATTAATTAATCTTTTAATCAAAGTGCAATTATTTTTATTTTCGATGATGTTATTTCAACTTCATCAATTGTCAATTTCCCTTTACTAATATTGTAAAAAGGTTCCACTCTATAATTCTATAAAGTGACCAACCTTGAACCACCGCCACTACTTTATTTTAACATTGTGCCTCAATTTGCTTGCATATAAAATGTACTTATAAATTATTTGTAGACTTTATCCTAAAATAAAATCCAAAAAGTTATAATTTCTTAAGTTACTTCATTCCTGATGAAAGTTGGATTAACAATTATGAGTCTTGTCCTTAACCTCTCATAAAATGAGATAATAAAGTATTTTTCACTTAAAAATATATCAAAATAATATATTTTTTTATTTTTTAAAAATTATTTTTGATATTAACACATTAAAATGATCTAAAAACACCAAAAAATATTAATTTAAAATAAAAAAAATAGAATAAAATTTAAATATTTTCAAAAGGTGCTTACGTAAAAATACAGGGTTAATTGAAATAAAATTTTCTCATTACTAATTTCATAGGAAATTTTATGGCGCATAGTTGTAGTTATAGAAAAGAAATAAGCACAAAAAGATGAGAGAAACCAAAAATAATGAGAATTCTCTCTTTTATTGAAAAGATATTTTTTTAAGTCTATCTTTTTTCTACACCGTAAATATTCAATAGTTACAGTTTAAATACATAAAATTTAACATATAATTTCTCGAGTTAAGCATTCGAAATTAATTATTAGAGAGGTGGTAGACAAGCACAAATCCACCCTCCACTTTGACAAAATTAAAACATGAAAGTCAATGGCTTACATATTTCTAATTAAACAGTTGAATCCGCAAAATTAGGGACCTTTAACTGCGGATTTTGAAGAGAAATATTTATTTATTTCCCCTTTTGTTTGTTATGACAATCAAGCATGGAACTCCTTGTCCCACAAAGATCCAACACTCAGCCTTGGTGCTTTCTAATCAAATAATGAACAATTATTTTTTATTTTTTTTCCCTTTTGAAATGGTAAACTAGTTTTTCTTTTTCCCGTCAGTGACTGTGGACTTGCGCATGCTTTACCCCTAATGTCTTTGAGCCATTGAAAGTGAATTCAGCTTTTGACATCTCCCATGCATCTTTAACTTTTCAAGTGAGCAAATTTTCAACTTTAAGGCAAAGCTGTGAAGATTTTGAAAGCTTCTTGTGATAGCATACCATATATATATATATATAGTGCTCTTCAAAAGTTGTTTTGGTTTCATACTGTGCGTAGAAATTTGAATTTAGTACCCTTCTCTTTCCTTCTTTATTAATTGTTGATCATCTTTTAAGTATTTTGAATTTGCAGCTTTCGTTTTCTTTCTTTAGTGTTCATCTCTGGAAATGGGAGTGTATGAAAGCTGAACATTCTTTCGAGAGAGAGAGGGAGGGAGGGAGGGAGGGAGGGAAAGGGCTTCTAGATTTTAAAGAAACAATAGAAACTGAATCTTGTCCTTAAAGAGTGTCTTCTTTTGGGTGAAAAAACTGAAGTTTGAGTCAGTATTGTATCCAAGGGGGTCCCTTGTATCCATTCGAATACCTATAATTTACAATGCTGTCATCTGTTCTTGTCCATAGATGCATTGAGAAAGCAAAATTTCTTGTCACGAGGCCTCTTTGGGATTTACAATTTAGGACTCGAGAGGCCTAAACCTTAAGCCACTCTTAAAAAGGATGTTAATTAGCTTTAGTTTTCTGTGGCTTCACATGCACAAAATTTTAGTAATAGATCTAATGAAAAGATGCAGAATCAAGAGGAAATGAACAATATTAGGCTGATTTTGGGACGGTGAGATCTAATAAATTGTTGGTTTGTTGGCATTTAGTCAATTGAGGTTGTTGTTAGCTAGCATGCATGATTTAGCAGGGCAATCTTGCTTTTAACTTTCTTGTCCCCTTCGGAAATTTAAAGGAGCAAAAAATCAAAATAAAGAAAAACCATGGCACTGCAGTCATGCACCTTCCCAAAGTTAGCAAAGTGCAACAGTTTCTGGGTTTTTTTTTTATTATTATTTTGATTAAATAGTCCAATTCTAATATCATGAACAGCCTTATATTCTTTTCTTTTTTTCAGAACAAAAGCTTGATAATCTCTCCAAGATTTACTATAATATAAATATATTAAAAATTACAGAAGACCTCTTTATAAATTGGACCTAATTAACTTATTCTGCTAATATTAAGAACTGCCAGCTCATGATAAGAAATTATATCATTATAACAAGATGGTTATTTGGGGAAATTAAAAAAAAAAAACAGGGGGGGGGGGGTAATAATATACAATGGAAAGATTTCACTGCAACTTGATGTCAGAGAGATCAAACCAGATTTGCTTGAACACCTTAATAATAAGGTCATGATATTCATCAGAATTGAGTGAAAGATAACAAGCAAGAAGGTCTTCCAAGTCCTTTGATGCGTTGATATTGTTCTCCACTATCATCTCCATCATTGATTCCCTGAAATCTTTCTGAGGATCAAAAGAAGATTTCACCACTGCCAAGCTATCTGAAAGGCTTCTTCGCGACCGAGACAGTGAGTTTGTGGTTGATGACACACTCTTTCGACCATTATTGTATGCCTGGATTTTCCTATTTGAGATTCTTGGAGAATTGACTCTTAGCCTAACTCCTGGTGAAGTGACAGAATTTCTCCTGACAGTAGTATTAGTCTTATGTTCTTTCATTGCAGCAATGCTCCCATCTTTGACAACCTTAACAGATAAAGAAGCATTAGCGTTTGTTTCCTCATATTTAGCTGAACTCCTTCTATACTTGACTGGTTCCAGGGTGTCTTTCTTCTTGAAATCTTCCACTTGATCATCAAATTTAGGGGGCTTTGTTATGATGGGAGGGAGATCAAGATTAGATATTTTGTGAAACACGTCCACATCATCTGATCTCCTAGCAATATATTTCTCATCCATTTTGGTAACAATATCATCACAGTTATTAGAATCTAGTTTGCAGTCACAATTAGAACTTGACCAAGACAACATTTTATCAAATGAGTCAGTAGCAAGAACACAGTCAGACCTGAATTCTGGTGGAAATGAGTCAGAGAAATCCGTCTCCTGATCAAGAGAACTATCAGAAAGAGAAGCTGAGTAGTCTGGAGGAGAATTTGATTTGGTCCATAGGGTAGCACGGCAGTCGCAAACGGAAGAGACAGAAGAGGTGACTAGCTTAGGAGAGGAGGACTTGATGGTCCTTTTCCTAGCTCTCTGTTTCGATGATCTTCTTGGTGGGTCAGGAAAAAGGGTGTCTGTGGATTTTGAGTTTCTCGGGGAGGTGTGAATTTTTTGGTCACTTGAGATAAGCTCCCTAGTGTTGTAGTATGATTTTCTCGGACAAGAATTGTAGTGAGGATGTTTTGGCTTGGACGGTGGCTGCTGAGATTCAGCTACAGCCGCCGCCGCCGCCGCCGATGTAGCATGTTTTTTCTTTGTGGAATGAGTGGTGGTGTTGTGGTTCCTTGTTTTGCCCATGTCTTTGAGCTTGTAAAACCAAGCATTGGGCATCATATCTGATAACCTAAACCTATTGTTGCCCATCAAAAACACCACCCTTCCCCTCCCCTCACCCTCTTTTTCTGTGTATTTGTGAGTGAAAACAGTGGCTAGCGGAACAGAAAAGGTTGCTGGATTTGTCTATACCAAAAGCTTTGGCTGAGCCTGGAGAGTGTTGAGAGGATAACTAGAGGGACAAATTGGAATCGGAAAGAAGGGAGGTGTGGTCCATAAAGGGAGAAAAAGGTTGCATCAAAGAAATGGGGATGGGGCCAAGTGTAAATGACTTTCTGTGGCCACGACTCCTAATTCACCTAAGCAAAACATAAAATTGGGTCTCTCGTAATCATCACAAGTTTTTTATTACTTTATTAAAAGAACCAGTTCTTCAATTTGTTATCCCATGTGACAAAGCCTCTGTGATTTTTTTACTGCGAAATGCCAATCAATGTCTTCCATGATTTTCAGTCTTTTTTGTCCGATTTTGCTGGCATGCAAAGCCTTCAAATTACCCCCCCCTCCCCACACGGAGTTCATGATAGGTTGAGCAGCGTGTCGAGTGTTTGATTCCGTGTTATAATATATGTATTTTAAGTGTTTTTAAAATTATTTTTTAAAAAAATAAATTAATATTTTTCAATGATTTGACTTCTAACAAAACTTGCGTTCCCAGCAATTTACTTTCTTCATTATACATAGCCCGACCATATACTGCAATAAAGTTCATGTACTTGAGTATTTTTGGCATTATAATTTGATGGAATTTTAACTGTAATTGTAATTCAATAAAGAAACTGTTGCATGCATTTTTGCACAAATAAATTATCTCTTCATCTTTTTTATTCTTAAAATTTTACCTTGGAGAGCTGCAATTGATCTATCTTCTTCTTATTATTATTATTATAAAAAAGTCACCTAGAAAAGTGAGTATACATATATTTAGTTTATAATCATTTAATATATAAGATCATGGTAACATTACTATAAAAATATATAAACTTGCATAAAAAATTGAAATGCAATCACAACATGCATATTAATTAAAATAACGCATAAGAAATTGAAATTAACTAATAGCATACATTCTAACAATATATTGAAAATATACTTAAATAAAAAAATTAAAAAATACTTGTTGAAGAACTTAGTATATAACCAATATAAAAATTTAATGTTGTTGTCAAAAATCAAACATTTATTTTTTAAAGTTTTACTATTTTTCAATTGGTGCAAAAGGATTAGCTTTAATAAGTTTCCCAAGATTTCAACAATTCCTCCTTGATTATGTACATTTTTAAATAAAGTCCAACTTTAAAAAATTATAATCAATGTCTCTCAACAAAAGTTGAACCTAAGCTTTAGATTATGAGGGATAAAAAAAAAATAGAGCTTTAAAAAAATCATAAGAGTTAAGATGGAAAAAAAAATGAAAAAAAATGTCAAATTCTGTAGAAAAAATCTATTCAAACAATGCAAAAAAATCAACCACACAACATTCTTCTTCAACCCCTTTTGTAGAACTAAACTTTATGAAATTTCTCCATTATTAACTTTGATTACCCTTCCATAAAATTAGAATTAAACCTGAATATTTTTTATCTTTAAATCATATATATTTTGAGTCGGAGAAAATTATGCATGCTTGTAAAAAATACTTTTGGATATAAATTGATTAGTTCTACTATTCATGGGCTGAACTAGATAATAGAATGTGTTGGAAGAGATAATTCTTCAAGGAGTATATCAAAGCTCAAATTTAAATTCGCAAAAAATAATTTTGTATAATCTAAAATATTATTTTACAATAAACTCAAACTCGGTAACTTTTTTATTTCATGATTAATTATTTTACCTTATGTTTCTTTATTTATAAATTTTTCAATTAATTATTTTTTACTAATGAGATTTGGCGCTCATGGGGACCATGTTTGGAATGTGTGTGTGTGAGAGAAATTATATGCTTCGACTAGTCTATGAGATATCTTTTAATTTTTCATATAAGGATTCATTTAATTTGCATAAAATATTTCACATGGTAAAATGTTCTTCCATAAAATATTTTCAAAGATGGTAGTGAAATTATGATAGTGATTACGAGGAGGTGTTGGTGGTAGAGAAAGTGTTGGTGAGGATGCCCCGCAATGATAAAAAAAAAAAAAAAAAAGAGTGTTGGTGATGAGATGGCAATAGCAGTAAAAGAGGTGGTCATGATGTTGGTAAAAAAAATGTGATGGAGGAGGAGGTAGTGGTTGTGGAGGAGGAAGAGGTGGTCATGGTGATGTTGAAATGAGGGTAGTGGTTAAAATATTTGGATAACAATGTAATTAGATTATTATTTGTAAAATATTTTATAAAATTTTATGAGTTGAAAATATTTTCCAACAAATGAACTAAGTTTGAAGATTAACTCTAAAATATTTATCATTAACTAATTTTCTAGTAAAATATTTTACAAGGAAATAAACATAGAAAAATATTTTTTAAAAACAAACATGAAAAAATCTAGAAAATACACAAAATAAACAAATCTAATAAAATGAGATAATTGCGGAATTTATCTCAAGCAAATCAAAATTAGTTACAATTTTGGTGCAAGGAAAAAATTCAACTTTTTTCTATCTTGTTACTGAAATGTATCCCAAATAAAATAAAACAAAAATACTGAAATATAAAATTAAGAAAAAGTCACCAACTTCAATACTTAAATATTTTAAATAAAACATAAACTCAATTATCAAGTTTAATACGATAGTGGAGTCATTAAAATTTAACTATATATGTAATATCTTTTGAGTTCAATTTGTTAAACAATCCAAAAAAAAAAAATTGATAGCGAAGGACATTATTAATCTCAATTTGTAATATCTTTGAGATTGGTCTAACATGTTCACAAGTAATCGAGGAGCATTCTTCATTATAAAGTTTCAAAGTATCCAACTAAATATCTATAAAATTAATGAATTTGAATAAAAAATAAAATATATTATTAAAATCAATTAGGATATTGTTACTGATATTTGCATCGTGGCAATTGCAGGCTACATGTAGATGAAGAAAACTCCACAAGTATGGAGAACTCTCGAATGACGTGTATTTATGCAACCACCGTATTCTAATTTATGAAAAATAGCATCCGTGTGAAAGGAAATAACGTGAAGACAGAATACTTAAAAGGAACTCTTGGGAGTGCAAATCTTGTCTGGACCCTCCCTAGCATTGTATCAATTATCACGTGTGCGTGTGCGTGTGCGTGTGCGCTTCCAACATACAAAATTTTAGGTGGTCCATCAGAGTTAAGTCTCAGACTGACAATTGACAACGTGTCTAATGCATGAGCATCGCTTTCCTTCGGCTATTTTGTTTGTAGCTATGCCCTAACGGCGTGGTCCTCCCCGACCCCTTTTTTTTTTTTTTTTTTTCATTTTAATCCTGAAAAAATACAAAAATAAAAATAAATATTTTTCTCGTCAATAAACTCTCAATCACCAACATTTTCATAATATCATGGGAGCAGGATAAGGCATCGACAACTCTGCTCTGCAATATAACTCTCCATCCATAAGAAGAGCATCAATCTCTCTACATCCACTTACCATGAGGATCTCCATCATTTCTCCATTATTGGTAAGCTACACACCACCGGATAACTGTAACTATTTCATTTTTTTACTCTCTTGTACTATGATTCCCTCGTATATTTTACTAATTTAAGTATTAAAAAATTCTCTATTTTAATAAGAAATTTGTTTTGCAAAAAAGCATGAAGACGAATGATTCAAGCATAGCCATTCCACCAACCTAAAATTGCTACTGTGGAAAGCCTAATCTAAGCTGAAATTTTTATGACTTCATCTGGTCTGATTTGGGAGATATAATAAAAACAATCAGGATGTTAAATAAAAATATAATTTGATTTAAGAAAAATCAAGATAATATTTTTTTATAAATATTAAAATAAAATATATCAGATTAACTCAGATCAACTCGAATTAACTTGTTAAATTTACTATCTAGGTTATGAGACTTTGCTAACTCTAAAAATAAAAACTTTATTCAAGCCAATTCTCAATAAACCTAATATTAAAGGGTGAAATTAAAGATAAAATTCAACTAAAAAAAAATTAGTCGAGTCAACATGGATTAACCTGTCAAACATGAGTCATAAAATTGAGATAACTATATATAAAGTAAATTAAAACAAATTATGAAACTCAATTCTCAATCAATCAATGTTAAAGAATGAAAAGTCAAGTCCTTTTAGTATATGTTAATACTATTTTTTTATTTAAATTTAAAAATTAATATCTAAGAAAGTAATTTTTTTAAAATGTGAATGATATATTTTTAAGATTATTGAGGAAAAAAAACTTAATTGAGATTAAAATACAAACTATCTCGAAAATATCTTTTGTGCCATATAAAAAATATTAAATTCAAATCAATGATTATATTTTATCTTAAATTCAAATGACTTCTCAATTATATGTTGAATAACTACAGAGCATCCATGTATTTAAGTCTTATTCTTAATCATTGATTTGAAATAAAAATGTGTTCTATGCACATGATTCATTATATTATCAAGAACACGGAAGGATTCCATGTATTTTATTTTTTTTCAATCTTATATATCGTTAAGATATTTTTAAACTGGCTTTTCATATTGTGATTATGTCCAATCTTTTATTAAGTCCTGAACTGCCTTCTCTTTAAATTCAAAAATAAATTCATAACATGGAAAAATAAGCGCACTTATCATCCAAACCAAACCCCAAAATTATTGCATTATTTTTAGATGGAAAATTACCCGATTATTCTATATTTTATATTTTAATCATTTTTATACTTAAACTTTATGTTTAAAAAAATTATAATCTACATTTTAAATAAGTGTAAAATAGACTAAACTATATGATAATTTAGGATGTAAACTGTTTTGCGCACATCAAAGTTTAAAATATAAAATGTAATTTTTCAAAACACATAGGGCAAGTGTAAAAATAACTAAACTACAAAATTTTCCAGATTGTTAGTCAGACCATGTCCAGTTTTCGTTGTTGGTTTGCTGAGTTCAATTACGCACAAAGTATGTTTCTATGCTCAGGTGCCCGGCCCCCCTTCACGGCATTCTGCATGTTTCTTGTAATAATAAGGAATTGTCCCGTGCCCTTAACAAGCATGAGGGGTCCTACACTTGAAGACAACATGACCTACAAACTTTGGGTAGAAGGGCAAAACATTTATAGATTTAGCAATTTCTCACGATGCTCTCCCGAATCAGGGTAGTTTCTAGCTACCGAAAGCATTAAAGATCCCTATCGAGGAGCATCTGTCACTCGCAGGCATGCAAATTTTTCATGTGGGGATGATAATTATTGTCTCATTTTTTTCTAAATTGGAGCAAAACATTACATTGTAGCCCACAAGAAATGATTGCTCATTTAGGATGTTTGACAACTAGAACAATTTGTTTTTCATGGTATCGATCAGGATTTAACCTTTAATTAAGAAAGACTCTAAAAAAATCATTTAGTTTTAAGAGGAAAAATACTGTCCATATCAAGTTTAGAAGAAGAACATAAAAAAAGATAAAATTTTGCGGAAAAATATCTCAAACACGCGAACTCTTATTGGACTTTTAGTACTTAATTTTCTCCTTATAATGCTTTGCTGAAATAAAAGCTAATGTCTTCTTTCAATCCCTTCATAATTACTAAAAGTTTATATAGTCATTAACCTTAAGGTCCAATAAATTAGTCGAGATGTGCATAAACTCGTCTGGACACCCACATTAATTAACAAATTATAATAATAATAAATGATTTTGACTATTAAAATGTATTAATAATGAAATTTCATTTCATTTTTATATTATATTAATAATATATTAATTAAGATTCAATAAAATTCTTAATAAATATTAGAATGATTATTATAAAAGTGGAATCTTCATTCCAAACTGAAAATACATATAAAACTTGTAATAATTAATAACCCAAAAGCACTGCATTATTTGACACACAAAAAAAGGCAGAAATTGGTGATGGATTCACAATTATAAAAAACAAAAAAACTTGATAAGTCACAACTCAAGACCATTGAAGGAAGTGTCATAAACTAGCTGGCCCTAAAAGATGTCGTAATTCCAGCAAGTTTCAAGTATCTATCAAGCAACACCTTTTCTTCTCGTGGACACTCATACCTTATATCAATGACTCCATATATTGCAATGTCAAATACTGCATCAATGGAGAGGAGAAGAATGACTGTACAGAAAAAAATATATAGATGGTATAATTGTAATCAGATGAAGGATGTAAGGTTATTTTTGTCAGGAAAGTTCTTACTAAGGTGGAAAAAGCTGGAGAAGCGCCTTTTCCAGCATCAAGTTTTGTCTTGGGAAAATGGAGAAACTTGTTTTCTTTTTTCATTTGTAAAAAGACATCATTTAAACAAAAATTACTTTTTCAATGTTTATTTTTATATTTTTCTTGAAAAAAATGGAGTAATATTTTGTTATTGAATTTATAAGTTAAACAACCTCATTTATACTAGTACTAGATCTATATTTTAAAGAGAAAAAAATTATAATAAATAATTATGGAGTTATAATAAGAATTTTTAAACTAAATAGAAAAAATAAAATTATCAAGCGTAATATTTAATTTTCTAAACTAAATAAATAATTAAAAATAACTAAGCAAAATAAATATTTTCTTCCTAAGAATCCTTCTACATTAACCTTCCTAGTTAGAAAAAACTCTTCCTTGAATTTTGATCTTTAAATCATTGTTTTTGAATGAATTACTATATTGTTGATGATGATGATGATTAGAGCTATAAAATTAAAAACTTCTTTACTCATGATCCTTAAAAAAAAAAAGTTATTTCAATGTCTTTCCCTGAATGCGACATGTGATTCTAGAAGTTGAAGAGTATTTTCATTGAAAGTTGTGTTAGCACGTTTGAGCTTCATTGACTTTTATTGTGTTATTATATACGGTTATTCAACTCATATAAAGTAGGCTAAGTATCAATTCCACTAACACTCTTAATTTTTATGGAACCATTAATAATAGTTAATGACTTGTTCCATAATGTACATTTTCTTACATCATTCTTATTCTCAAACTCTTCTTCTTTTCTTCCTTCTTTATAAACTAGGATAAGAATAACATATTTTACCTTTACTAGTAACAAATGCTTTTTTTTCCTTGGGCGATAACACCATACATTTTCCTTTTATACTTGGGGTAAATGTGTTACATCACATGTTATGTATGACCTTCCTATCAAATTGTTATGGTTTAGACATATATCCATAGACACCACATCACATCAAATGCTATCAAAACATCTCTTACCTATAAAAAAAACAAAACAATATTTGTTCACGATTACCTTGTTATATTATTTTAGCCAATTTTGTTTGCAGAACTTGAGAATATTTTCTATCATGAATTGCTACTTATCTATTGCCTCAATCGATATCACATGTTCACATCTACTTTTATCAATTATCATATCATATATCTTATCCTTGATTATACAAGTTGAATGGAAGAGACTAGTATATAGACAATCCACACTTGAGTCACCTTTACGAGCAAGCAAGCTCTTTTACATGACAAAGGTAATATTGTTATCTCCTTGCAAAATCTTATCACTACCATTTGAATCATCATAAATAAGATCACTCGCTTTCTTCTCAGGTTTTTCTATCGCAAATTTTTATTTGGATAACTCTCTAACTTATGGAAATCAAAAGATTAATGCCCATGTTCACCATATATGAAACTTCAAATTTTAAAGCCAAATTCAAAACCTTGATATGTAGTTTGTTAAGTTGCTTATTCAAGTCGAGCAAATGATTTATGTTCGTTAGTGTGCACCTCTTTATTGTTTTGGTCAAACCAAAAGCCGTATGGTAGTTAACCCAATAACCTATTGTTTTATTATAGTTAAATCCCTCTGATAGGATTCTAAAGCTGTCCATGAAGACTATAAACATAGCATATCCTATATGAACTATTATGATCTTATTAGATACCTGGAAATTAGTTATTATTCTATCTTTGACAAATTCTTCCTAGCCACCGGTTGGTAAAAATTATCAATACATTCATCAATAGTCCTCCCTTTTATCTTAATATATGGAGTCATTGATATAAGGTATGAGTGTACCTGGAAAAAAAAAAAAAAAGTGTTCCTTCATCTTTTACAAATCATTAATCTTTTATTTTCCTCGCCTTTCCTAATACTTCTTCATTTTCTTCCACTAAGTAGAAGCTCGCACTTTAATCTAATAGTGATTTCTTCATTTGCTTTGTTGCTTTCTTACACTAAAAAAATCATTTCTGCTTCATTCAACTAATTGATAAATTTCTTTATCCATAAGGTGTGTGTGTGTGTGTGAAATCATAAACCTCTACGATACTCATCTCAATCCAAAGGTTATTTCCTCTACTCTTACCTCTGAAACAGGTTCTTTAAATTTGATCATGGATTCATGATAACTATCCTGACGATCCCTAAGGGTTTTCAGCTTCGCTTCATGTCATTTCAGTTCTATAATATTTATATACATGTTCTTTATCACTAGTTTTTTAATATTTCTATCTTATGGGAAAATCACCCCATCCCCTACTATAGGAGCATGTCTTGTTTTGTATCATCTTTCAATCATGGTTATACCAACACGGTACTAACCACCAAGAATTGTTAGACTCCATTATTAACAAACATAAAGAAAAACAATACAATAAATTTATTAAGCATAAAGAAAGACAAAATTCTATCAAAAAAATGTCTCAAAACACAAGAATTCTTATTAGACTTTATTACTCTTTTCTCTTTATAATGCTTGCTGAAATACAACTAAAACAACTTATTTTTACTAATGCTAAGTTTATTTTAAAGAGGAAAAAAATTGTAATAAATAATTATAAAATTGTTATATAAATTTCTAAGGGTATTCAAAAAATCAAAGTATCTAAAATATTTGCATTAACCTATTAAAGTCTGGTAATGTTGATATTACAAATGTTAGTGGGTTAAAAAACTACATGAATGGATATCATGGGTCGGGTGATAAGTTGGGATGTTTGAAACCCACTTAACCCGACCCAACCTGCAGATTTAATAAGTGTAATAATCTTAGAAAGTCTTTAGTATAAATATTATTATTTTTTTCTACTCTTTAAATATTTTTCTTTTCTTTTCTCTTTATCCCGTAACGCGCTGCACAACCATACAACACCCCTATCTGTCATTCTTCCCTTATTCTCATTATTTCTCTCTTATTTAGCCACACCCACAAACTCACTCTTTCTAGTTTCTTCAATTCTTGTTTTGTACGTTAGTAATTTTTTTCTTATAACATAATAGCTCTGATTTTGTGTTAATTGGTATTTAAAAAAAAATGTGTTAAAGATGAGGTTGACTGAATCCTTGGGAAAAAGGAATAAATAAAACCCGGTGATGTCTTGAGCAAGTATTGCCCATTTTAATTGGAGTGCCTTGTTTTTTTCAATTAACAATTCAATTTCTCTTTCATTTTCCAGAAGAGTTTTGTCAATTGATGTCTAATAATGGTTGCATTTTTATGATTACATAAAAGAACATACTAGCCTTTCCTTTTGGTGATGGGAGGTGGGGATTTCAAGTGATTGCATTTGAGTAGGCCCACTTCATTTTCTTTTTACCTAGATGAATTGTCTTCTTGAAACGTAATTACAAAGAAAATTAATCATGCATGAACAAGAAGTGTCTTTTCCTAGAAGGACTATAAATTTATTAGAATTTTCTATTATATATTTTGGCATCTCCCTTCATCACTGATTAGTCTAGAAAGATATGGTAGTAACTTTTTTTTTTCTAAATATCTCTAAATTTGGTTTTTTATACAGATCAATTAGTGCCTTAATTTTTATGCTCGCTCGGTATTCTTCCTATCAAACTTTACCAGGAAAACGTTGCAAAGGTTTGTATTTCTTACTAAATATATGTTCATACAATCATATTTGTACTCGTTATAAATAACTATTAAACATCAATCCAAACTTGTTGGCATCAGCTATATGGATTCTTTTTTCACCACTCAACTTGATCATATATTTTCTCATTATATTTATAATATTTTATACAGAAAAGAAAATTCATTATATTTATGATTTTTTCTGCTAAACATCAATCCAAACTTTATTGCATCAACTAAGTTATTAAATAATTTATTTATATTATAAATAAATGAAAAGGATAAATTATATCAATTAAATTCTCTACTAGACGTTATTTGAGGTATTAAGCATTTTTGCTCTTGTATTATATTTTATTATGTAGAAAGGCCAACTTGTAAATATGTGTAATATCCATAAAAATTTTATCCCAATCCAATATATCCAGATTGCTCAAGTTCAAGCAAAATTTGACCGGGTCGGGTTTAAAATTTATAAAATATCAAAAGTTAGGTTTGATACAATTATAAATCTAAACCCGATCCAACTATATCCATGAATACCCCAATAAATTTCTAAACTAAAGAGGAAAAATAAGATTATCAAACATAATATTTAATTTCTTAAACTAAATAAATAAAAATAACTAACATACAAAAAGTTTGGTTTTTCACTGTAGCAATGAACAATAAAAAGCCAAACATTTTTTCACTTTGGTCCTCGAAATCTTTTAGGATTTTTTTTTTTCAATTTCATTCTCAATTATTGGGTTTACTGGATATGGCTTCAAAGTTGGGTTTGCTAGGTATAAGGCTTTATAATTTATTTTGATTTATTTTTTATGGAGTTATTTTGATCTTATGACCTGAGTCACAAGTTTTGTGAGTTAGCCATGTTTGACTTTGGTTATTTTTTGTTTTTTTTTTTTTTTCAATTTCATCTTTCAACATTAGATTGATTAGGAAGTAGGATTTATAATTTTTTTTATTTGTTTTTTATAGGATTGTCATGATCTTATGACCCAAGTCGCGGGTTAAGCCAGTTGATTTGGATTTTTTTATCCTTTTTTAGTTATGTTTTTAATTTCATCGTTTAATATCAGGTTGATTGAAAATTAGGCTTCATAACTTATTTTGATTTGCATTTTATGAGGTTATCCTAGTCACAAAATCTAATTGGTTGACTTGGGTGATTTTTTGTGTCCTTTTTAAATTTATCTTTTTTTTTAATTTCACTCATCAATAATTGAGTTTATTGAGAACTAAATTTCATAATTTGTTTCGATTTGCTTTATATGTGGTTATCCCGGTCTTATGACCAATGTTTGGCGGGTTAATTCAAGCTAACTTGACTCATTTTTTTAGTTAATTTTTGTTATCAATTTCAACATTTAAAATTGGATTGATTGTGAATTATAATAATTTTTTATTTATTTGCTTTCTATAAGGGTTATATGGGTCTCATGACCCAAGTAGATGATTTGATAGATTAACTTTTATTGACCTGAGTCGATTTAACATTTTTTTCATTCCAATCTTTTGAGAGAAAAAATTGTTCTAATTTTTTTAAAATCAAACTATATTTTAATCGGTCATTAGTGTTATTTTTTTATTTATCAAGTTAACTAGGTCACATCAAATCAATCTCTATATATTTTAATTTATTATTTTTTACTAAAAAATATATTAACAGCACCTAATTTTTTTTTATGTTCAAAAAGAAAAGAAAAAATCAATCGCACAAAGATCTAGTTGTTTTCTAAAAATATTGTTGCATCTGGTTTTAGAGATAATCTAGGTCCAGGCGAGGTGCCTATTCATGGATATGTGTAAGAATATTGGAGATGCAGCCCATATCGTCTAGCCCATGATATAATGAAGCTTTGACGAGCGGCACAATTTTGAAGTGGGCCGTCAATAACTTTATATTATAAATATGATGTCCGGGTGTCTTCCTCTACAACGTTGGATATTGTCTAATTTTAGTCCTAAAAGAAAACTTCAAAAAACTAATTTAATAAAACAGCAATTCGTTGTTTCTATTTACGATTCCATAATATTAATTAATTCAATTATTAATTTTAAAACCTAAATCTTATTCACTCCCGCAAAAATCTTTCCTGAATTAATAAAATGGAATGTTAACATCTCATTTACTAGAGCAAGCAACTTCATTTAAATTTTTAATTTTTTTTATTTTTTAATAAAGAATGTCCACAGACTATATATATATATATGATGCTACTGACCTATGAGGATATTTTTAAATTAAATAAACAAAATGGAAAAAAAATAGCCCATTGGAACTCACGGCAGTAGGCTTGTTTAGAAAGCAGCAATTAAAATTGCTATGGAGGAGACCATCGGGCTAGCTCCATGGGCTATGCAGCTCAAATTCTGCAAGTTTATGGACAAGCATTCTGGAAAGGCATTTTAGGTAGAAATAAGTACATTACATCCCATTTATTTTTTTACGTTTTATAAGTGTTTTTAAAAAAAATTAATTTTTTTTTATTTTAAATTAATTTTTTTATATGTTTTAATGTTCTAATGTTAAAAATAATTATTAAAAATAAAAAATATTATTTAAATATATTTCCAAACAAAAAAACATTTTAAAAAACAATTATTACTATGTGTTCAAACACACCCTTATCAAAATAAAAATAAAAAAACAAAAACAAAACCAAATCCTATGAGCCCAGCCAACCAGTTGGTTCACCTCATTTATGAATATCCAGGTTTTTGTCAATTTTTTCCAGGTTTACAAACGTGTCTTAAATAGCTCCATGTAGAGAATTACATCAATATATAGCAAACAAGAATCAATATTCACTCCCATTTGTCACGCTTACAATGGCACATCAGCAATTTCTTGTTCAGAAATTCTATTGTTCTTCACTTATTGCTAGTAGCTGTATCTTACACCAGCTAGCCTAAGAATTTTACAGGCATGTTGAATTAAAGAAAGAATTGATGAAGAGCATGAAAGAATAAAAATATGAAAAACAGCTAGAATCTGATGACATACATCGACAAAAATTAGTTAACGACATTGTTGGTGCGCTTGCTAGGGCCAGATGGGGGTAAGGGACTACCCTTCGGAAGGAGATTAAGCAGCAAGGGCATGTACCTGTTAACTTCCTCCCCTTCTGAGACATCATTTCCTCCCGAGGAAGCTAGGTCTGGTCCTTGCTGGATAGCATCGACGTCGTGCAGTAGAGAGCCACCCAAGAGCCTGGCGTGTGCAGGTTGAGACATAGCCATGGCAAGCAAGAGTATCAAGATAGCACCATTGATTTTATTAAATCCAGCCATGTTGCAAAGCTGAATCTGAGCACAGAAACAAATGAACACGAAGAAGAGGTAGGGAGGAAGAAGAGGCTATAATGGACTTGAGTTTTGCGTGTTGCTGAAGGCCATAAGCTCTTATAGAGAAAAGTCAACATTTGAAGGTTCTTCGTAGAAACAATAACGTGTTTCTGACATGGGATTTTGACTTTTCAGACTCGTTCTTTCCCTTTGAATGCTATCTGCTACGTTGACATTAGCAAAACTCACAAGCCGCAAATCTAACACGTTTTCAAGTCGGTGCATGGTTCTTTGCGCATTAATTTGTCCCTGTAGAAGACTGGCCAGTTGAGGGCTTGTTTATAAACATGCAGAAAGGCTTGTTTATAAATGACTTGACAGCAGGTGTCAAGGAACATGAAATTCTCAATGGATCTTGTAAGCAAAAATCTACAAATGTCAAAGATTTACTTACAATTTATAAACAAATAACAAACAGAGATGTGTTAAACTGATATGACCACTCTTGATGAGGAACTACTCGAAGTTGCAACAGTACTATGACCCTCCAAAAAATCACCATCCAAACCAGCTGCCCATCTTCTAACAATCCTCAACAAACTAGAGGCCTTTCTTCTTGCTCTCATTGTCCCTGATCCCATCAATTCCCATATAATCCTTTCGATTCCAATTATCGTTGCAAGCTCTGCCACAATCTCTGCTCCCCCTTTTCGACAGATGGTGACGAGTGTTGCCACCGCGCTTTCGCGAGCTGTCTCCGATCCTTCCCTCATCAATGTGCCCAACTTCTTTATCGTGTTATGCGCGGCTGCAACAGCCATTATCCCTCCTCTCTTTACCACCATTTCGAGTATCGCCGTGGCTTCTACCGGCAGCACATTGATCATTTCTTTAACCATATCAACCACTCCTTCCTCGACTAGCCTCCGAGCTGCCTCTCTATCCCCCGCCAAATTCAAAATTGCCACCAATGCATCCCTCTTGGGACCCGGGGGCCCGCTTTTGGCTAAATCCATCAACCCCTTAATGACACGTGTCTTCCTCCCAAGCAGTTTCCTATGGGAGTGCACACAAGATAGGCTGAATATAGTTGCAGCTGCATTCCCCTTCGCCTCCCACGTGGCACCCGTGCGTAACACCTCGATAACGCCGTTCAAAGCCTTGCCGTTTTCCATGATCCTTGTTTTGTTCGCTTCAAGAATGGAAAGATTTAACATAGCTGTAACGGCGTTAACCTGTAAGTTCAGAGACCCCGCACCTACATCCGAACCTAAATATCTCGCGAGCACTGGGATAGCCCCAGCCTCAGCGATGCAGGCTCGGGAATCCGAATTACTCTTTGCAAGTGTACGAAGCTCATAAATAACTCCGTTAACCGCTTCCATTGACTGCGAGGCCGCCATTTTGTTCACCAAAAACGACGCCGTCATCTTAGTAGCCTCAAGCGCTGCCTTGTTTTTTATAACGCCGTTAGTTCTGTTATTATCTCCCGCCGTTTCAAACGGTATTTTCAGCTCTCGGCACCACATGGCTATCAAATTCTTCAGAGCTTGGTTGGGTATCAAGCTGGTGTGGACCAGGGCCTGACCTGTCTTCGGACACGTGTTGTGCCCCGATTCAATCCAGAGAGCAATACTCTCTCGATCGTACGTCTGACCTGTGGCCATCACAACTGGGTCCCGCATTAAATCCAGGCTTATCGGACACCGGAAATCTGCCGGGATGTTCGCATCCGATGCTAGTTTTTTCGTCTTGCTATCAGACCCTGGTGTCAATGGCTCGAACAGCACACATTTCGCGTAACGGACGAGTCCTATCAAAGCAATCATGTCGGACTTCGCTTTCTCATCTTTTTGGTTCTGAACTTCATCTTCAAGATTCTCAATTTCTTCTTTGCAAGATAAAGAATTGGGTAACCCCAGGAAATCAAAAATCTCTGCCAGCTTTGAGTTATCAGGGACAATCTCCTTCTGAATCCGATCAAGCATTGTTAACACGTCGAGCCGCAAACTGGAATCTCTTTCATCGACGAAGACTTTTGCCTGGGAGCATTGTTTCCTCAACAGCAAAAACAATTCTTCAACGTCTTCGCTAATCTCGACTTCCTTGACAGAAAAAATATCCAAAAGTGTTGCTAATTCTACCGTCAGCTCATGGAAATTATTAGCAATCGACTCGCTTTGCATCAATAGCCACATCTTGCTTCCATTCACGCAGTCTTCAAGCAAGGTCTTGATTCTTTGAAGAACTAAGTACATTTCTTCGAAGCATAAGAGAGTTGGAGATAAAACTAGAATTGGTTTTTTCAAAAGTTCCTCGAATAAGATTGCGAGGATCTTCGTTTTACGTATGATGGACAAAGAGTTACGTCTTAGAAGAAACTGAAGAGGTTTGAGAGAAGATATTTCTTGGGAGAGTAGAAAGAGAGATTGGAGAAGCCTCTGGTCAGAAAATTTTGGTGGAATAAATGCTCCGGCTGATGGCCTCCGTTTTCTTGGCGGGAAAACTTGAGGAGGGATTGCCATGAGGTATTATAACAGGGAGTTTTCTTCAGAAACAAAGAGAAATGATTTCAAGGGATGATGATGAAGCTAGATGGTAGGGTTTTCTTGGCTTTTGATTGAAGGAGAAGATTATGGGTTTGGTTTTCTTAGTTGAAGGACAAGCTGTTTCTTGCAACGTTGGGCACTTTTTCTTTGTTACAATTCTCTTAATTTGTTTTTTGACATTTGTTTTATATAAGCTGAAAAATGAAGCAAGTAGAGGTCAGCTGTGATATGAATTGTGATTCAATTACAATTGATATAGCTGGTTTTTGACTGCTTTTGCTTGTTCTTGTTCATAATAAAATGGATTAATATTGTGTTTACTTGAGCCTGCAGGTCGTTTACTTGGTAATTAGCAGGAATTTTTCAACTTTTTTTTTTTTTGTTTTTTATTGAAAGTTAATAGTAAACTGAACTTGATCAAAAAAAGGCTGTGTGATGTTCTGGATTGAGTCGACCAAGCATAGATGCTTTTATTTTATTTTATTAATTGCGAGCCGTCAGTTTTTTTTAGATTAAAGATAATTAACATATTTAAAATTAACTTTTAAAATATTTGTGGATTGAGAAAAACTCAAATTAATGTTTTCTTTAATATTTTTAAATAGTTTTGATATAAATTTCTCAAGAATATAAAAGTAAAATTTCAAAAAAATAATAAATTGAACCAGTCTTTTCAATCCAAAGATATTTTTACGTAAACATCACCATGTTATCAAGTAACACAAAGAAATTTTATTTTATGGTACTTATGTAATTATAATCAGGATATTTAATATATGTTTGGTAATGTACTGTATTGTATTTTTTAATTAAAAAATCACTAAAATAGAGTTTTTTTCATAATTTGTTTACATTAAAATCATAAAACAATACCTAAAAATATTAATTTTATGTTTTTTCAATTACAGGCAATTATACCTCAAGAGAGAAAAATAAATATAAATATAGAAAGAAGAGATAAACACACACTAAATTATTTCTTAAACACAAAATACAAAATAGTAGTTGCGGGCCAGTACACATACAATTGTGTGTTTTGTACAAACGTATGAACTGGTATGCACTCACTGATCATATCATATAATATATTAATATTGTATACAAGAAGTTGTAATGTAGGCGTAGGTTGGCTGTGGACCAGTTCTGTATCGTCGTCACCTATAGCTATCTGTCAATAAATGAATAATTCATGCATTGTTTGCTGGTTCCTTTATCATGCATTGCTGGCTAGAGCTAGCTTTTTAAGATACTTTGCTTTCTTTTCTTTTCTTTTTTTATCTTTTTAAAAAGATAAAGATATAAATGTCTAAAAAAATGTGTGTTCATAACTAAACTTCGGTCTGTTTGAAAATATGTTTGTAATTGTTTTTTAAGGTATTGCTTTTCATTTAGAAATATATCAAAGTAATATTTTTTTTATTTTTAAAAAGTTATTTTTGAAATCAGCAGTTAAAAATGATTTAAAAACACAAAAAAAAATATTAATTTGAAGTAAAAAAAAAATTTAAATTTTTTTTTTTCAAAATCTCTTTTAAAACACAGAAACAAAGCTTTCAATTATTAGACTAATGCGTTGCCAGGTTCTTGGGTTAAGAATATTTAGATTGTACATTTAATATTATAATAATTTTTATGGTTAATGTTTGAAAAACTCAAATTTTCATTAAGAACCATGTATTAACTATACAATTTCAAATTTATATTTAAGTTAAAACATAAACAACCCTATTGACCAACTTTTTTTAATGTGTTTTGAACAAGCTAATGTCAATATGGTGAGATCCTATCTGATAGCTAACAAGAAACAGTCCAATAGTCATATCAATAATTAATGAATACATTTTATTAATCACAAATATATTAAAAGGTTGTTTTCTTGTAGTCATAGACACATTTTATTATTCACTATAAAAATAAAATCAATAGTAAAATATGTCCACATTTATTTGGAGGTAATTTTTTTATATATTCAACATTTTAATAAATAGTAAAATAACCAAGATATCGTTAAGAATATAAAAAAATCAATTGTTTCAGGTGGGAGTATTTAGGTATTTTTATCTTTTAATACACAGTACAATTATATATGTACCCTTATATCCAAGAAATTTAATTCATTAGGGGCAGGGGTATAAACATCCTTTTATCGCGGTTTTTTTTTCTTTTGTTAATTGTTAGTTTGATTGAGAGCAATAATATAATTTAACATTAAAATAATATTTCTTAATTAGAAAACGTTCATGTCTTGTGCATAGCATGCGCTAACGAGTGGGAGCTTAATAATAATAAAATTAGATTTAATTTATTGGGAATTAGATTTCATAGTTTTTCTAGATTGGATGCTTCAGGCCTAATGACTCAATAGCAAGTTTAAAAATTTAACAATTTTAAAAAAATATTTTATAATTTTTTTTATTTTTTTTATCGGGTTGTTCTAGTCATATAAATCAAATCGCAAGTTTTATAAGATATCCCATACTGGCTTAACTTTAATTAGTATTGTTACACATTTGTCATGAACAGTTTTTTATATTCTTTGTTAACTCCATTTCAATACCTAAACATGCTGGCTTAATTTTAATTAGTATTATTACATATTTATCATGAATGATTTTTTATGTTTTTTTTAACTCTATTTAATTCAATACCTAAATATTATTTTTTATACAAAAAAAAAAAAAGTTTAGCCTCGTAGCAAACCACAATCAATAATGAGTGTCTATATTACAATTGATGAGATACTTAGTTATTGTTAGTTAATGTTAATTAAATATTGTGATGATTATATAAACTTGAATTTCAAAATTTTTATTTAGTTACTTCGCAAATCCAATTATTGATGCTTGGATACGAGTTGTTACCTGACCTATTAGGTAAAAAAAACTTAAATTAAAAAAAATCACTAATGATCTCAACATTTAACTGCCCCTAATCACCAATATCTAGCCCTCTAAGCACATTAACTTTTACATTTTCTACGAAATGTTTTTTTCATTTGATTTTAAATTCTAGCAATCAGGATAAGGTTGATCTAAGTTCTAAATGTTTTTTCATGGGTGATTTTAATTATTGGATAAGTCTTACCACTTCCACAGAAATTGATTTACGTTCTAAAATTAGTTGTGACAAATTCAATTCAATTCAATATATATAATGCAAAAAAAAAAAAAAAAAAAGGGAAGATGCTTGAAGAATTCAAAATACAAATAGAAGATAAGGTTGAGGAAAATAAGGAAAGAAGCGTGCTCCGATGGCTTGATGTTCTTTGCTTCTGTTTGACTCATTTGCTTTATTTGAGCTTATGATTGGTCAATGACATTTCCTCAGGCTAAACCAGCCATGAAATTGCAGGAACAGGCACACTTGCAAAGGAGCTAAGGCTCGATTATGCTCTCTCAATCCACGTAAGTGCATCAGCATGTTTTCGTCCACGATAGGAAAGAAATTATGATGGTGTCCAAGAAGAACATAAAATGGAGGGTGAGAAATGAGCATGATCCATTTTGCTTTCTTGTTTTGATGGGCTTCTCTAATTTATCCTTGTCGGTGTCACGTGCTATACTACGAGTTAAATAAAAAAATAATTAAAAACAAATATATTCTTTAAGAATAAAAGAAATTTCATAATTTTATTAAATCTTAATTAATTTAATAATGTAATAAAAAATAAGATAACAACAACAAATAAAAAAAAAATATTGCCCTGAGCAAAGTTGAACTAAAATGTAAAACCCGTCATTGAGACATAAAATATGTTCAAATTAAATGTTTATTATGTATACTAGATCATGAGATCGGGATAATTTAATAGGAAAAAAATTGATGATAATTCAATAGATTTAGGCTTTGTTTAGTAATGTATAGTTCAACTTATTTAAAACAAGTTACTTTTTTAAATAATAATAAATTAATGTTTTTTAAAGTGATTTTGATATATATAACAAAATCTAAAGCATGTTTAATTGAAGAATACTTTTGCAAAATTAAAGTGCAAGATGAGTCTCATCTCTCCATTTGGAGAGCTTTCCCAATTCAATGATAAAAAAATTAAAAAGGTGTTTGGGATAGTGGTAGATATTATTTTTCAAAGTATTTTTTATTTGAAAATGTATTAAAATATATTTTTTATATTTTAAAATTTATTTTTTATAATAGCACATCAAAAAAATCCATTAAAAATTATTTGAAAAAAATATATTTTTTTTTTTTAACGCTGCCTAATTATATTGTCAAACAATATGTACCTTACATATGTGATACTTGGAATAAATTTGATATTTTTATGAAAGTTAATATTTGATTTTGAATTATAATTCTCTAGAATTATTTTTTATAAAAAATAATCAAGCCAAATCTTTTTTAAAATAAAGATAGGTGCATGGATTAAAATTTGAAACCTGAACTTTTTAGTTTTTTTATTGATAGTGGACACACTTAAATTCAAGTTTATAATTGAACTTCTGATTTAGATTTAAGTAAAAATTATTTTTTATAATGTAAACATACTTTTAAATTTTTTTTAATTAAAGTTAAAAAAATTATAATCAAATTACAAAATTTACAAAAATCATATCTAACACGACTTTGTTTTAGATTTTTCTAATTTTGACTCTTTTTTTTAATAGGTGTTAACATAATAAAACTAAATATCTATATCATATCGTTATTATGATAGGATGATCTAGTGACTTGTCAACACAGAGTCTATCCCAATATTCAAGCATGTTTTAAACAATTTTGGACATTAACATAATTAAACTTGGACGACTTAACATGGTTAGATCTGAGTAAAACTCGGTCGGTTAGTTCTAAGAAATTTTTTTAAAAAAAAAGTTGTTCAAAAGAATAATATTTTTGAATTATTCTAAGTTGACCCGATAACTCAACCTGATAACTCAAAACTCAGGCCTTTAACCTCTGATCGATCCGATAATTACGTAAGTGATTGAGTTTTAAACGTAATGTTTACTTCTAAACGCGCAAACCAACGGAATTGTCCGAAACCACTTACTGCATGTTCTCTCTAAACGCAAACCCAGACGGTATTGTCTTAAACCACTTACTGTTATCTCTAAACGCACACCCAGACGGTATTCTCTTAAACCACTTACTGTTCTCTCTAAACGCACACCCCGACGGTATTCTCTTAAACAACTTGCTTCTGTAAACTTTTTATGTGATATTTCCGTTTTCTTTTGCTTCTAAAGGGAAGATATCTATGTCGGCAACTCGCAATCATTAGCTATCATGTATGGCAGAAAATAGGGATGGCGACACAGTATCCAATCTTCCTATAAAAACAAAATACTGCCTTTAAACATTTCCAATTTTTACTTCACATACTGCGTCGATTGTGTGCTGGGAATCATCATCATCATCATCATCATCTTGATGAATGCAGCCACGAAATCAATTGAACTATGCAAGGAGTGATGGCCGACAGATTAGTCTGATGGAACCAAAAACTGGCATTGGATAATATAAGCTTATCCAATCAAATTAGACACAACCACCTCCATGAATGATGAGGGACACGCGGGTCCTAGAACAGGTGGAATATGCTCCCTTGTATTGATCACCATCTATCTACCAACCAAACAAGAATAATATAAGTTTCCACTACTTGAACTATGAGTTTATGTGCTTGGTAATTTAAATTTAAAGCATTTTTCAATTAATATAGTTATGTTCTTATTACAGTAGAAGAGATCTGATTGATCGATCGGAAGATTGGTTCCTTAGCACCAAAGTTTAGATCAATCATGCGTAGGGTTAGTTAAGGTGCATTTGTCAAGAGGAAAAGAAAAAGGGTCTGGACCTGTCCCAATCTTGAAGACAGTCCAAGAAGAGTCATAAAATTTTGTTTCTAGTCCAAATCATTGCCCACTTATAAATCTCTAATCATGGATGCAATGAAGTAGTACTACTGTACTAGCTAGAGAAGTTCCACCAGCAATGACAAATTTATAGTTTTTGTTTTCCTTTTAATTGTATTTTTTGTTTTAATAGAAGAACTGGTGAAGAAGAAGAAGAAGGATTAGTTGATTCTGGCATTAACAGACTTTGAGCTAAAACAACGAACACGTCCCATTTCTGATTTTGTACTTATAATTTCCCCATTACCCAGAAAGTATGAAACATAAAATTGATATCTATTTAGCTTATAAGCAAGCATGCTTATAACAAGGCTATTTGGGCTATTGGTCAATTAATCCTCAATCCTCCAAGACATGGTTAGATAACTCAATTTAAAACACAACTCGACCGAACATGAGGTTTGAGTCACATGTTGATTTTGAGTTAGAAATAGATTAATTATAACTAAACTACTCCAAGGTTAAGACTTCATTGTACCTGTATCCAATCCTTGTGATCAAAGCATATGGCTATCATAAGGATCTTAAAATTGGATGAGTTAGTTCCCATTTTTTATAAAATTAAAACTTGAACATGAGACCTCAACCCTTCTATCTGTGCAAGAGGATCTTGGAGCTACAACTTAACATTTACATGCTGACTAATTAGGCATGGATCTAACCTACAACTCAAGGGAAACATGCCAAATATTAGTTAGGATAAAATGATCTAAAAATAAAATCAATTAAAAAAAACTAATTTAAAGAACAAAAAATTAATTTAAAAAAAAAACACAAATTGGTTTAACTAATTAAAGTCTAAGCAGCCGAAATTAGTTAGGATTTAGGGCACTGTATGGCTCTCATAAGGTATAGAACACTGTATGGCTCCTCAGCACAAGCCCAGCTAGATCCTTCACCAGGCCTAGGTGGAACGATTAGATTTTGGGCCTGGCCAGGTACACATAAACCTGGGCCTTATGTATTTTATGGAGGCTGTCACTTTTTGTCCAATGGAGGACCATTGGATCTTGGCTGATCCATTCCTCCCATAATTCCTTGTTGCCAGGCTCAACCTTTATACTATTATTTATTTATTTATTTAAAGGAGGGCTTAAAACAGATTATAAGACCTAGTCGGAGATTGACCCAACACAGGATCTAGACCTAGCTTATGAGTCGAGAGGTCACTCCAGGCTATAATTTTTCAAATTTTCAAAACAATGTTTTTTTCAGTTTTTTTTAAAAAATAAAGCCTAGGGGAGTAGCAGTTGTCTTTTCATTTCCTTGTGTGTAAGAGACCCACCAAGACAATGTTGTAGTAGTGGCTTCTACACTCTAGGAATTGGCTCATGGTTTCTTCGTACAGTCATTTGATCATGTCAATCTTAGTCTCCAACCCATGTCTAATTAAATAAAATAAAAATTTTAAAATAAGCTGTTGATTCAGTAAATTATATGGACAAATAAAGTGTCTTCTTCGGAATAATATAAGAATTGGTGGATATTTTTAGTTCTAAGGAGTTCCCAATTGTACATGGCTATTTTGAGCTATGGAGGGTTAACATACATAGAAACCATATTTAATGTGAATTGCTGATCCTTTATTATATAGTTTTATTTAAATCAAGAAAAAATTGACCCTTTCAGAAATTCCTTGGTCATTTGGGGCGGCATTTGCACCAAAATTTCAGTAAATTTTTAACTTTTTTAAAAAAAATTAATATGTTTTATGTTACTAATCATTTTAATATATATATCTTCAAATAAAAAATACTTAAAATAAATAACCTTGACCGCACTCTTTGGCTCTCCTCAGAAGCTATGAACATTGCATGCTTGCCACCGCCTTCTTCTGTCTAAAGTGATTGTTGCCCCTACACAACCTACCATGACGTGCCCATCACAACCTAATTTTGTGCTCCCAGACAGCAACTTTTATGGAAGTGGATTTATTTTCTTGTTCAAACAGACCCGACCCAGACCGGCTCTGACCCGTCCGAAAACTTGGGTTTTGGCTTGGATGTATTAGCCTTGTTTTCGTCACTAAAACGAAGTCATTTCATGTTTTTCTAAATAAAACAACTTTATTTTAATCAAACAATCATGTTCAAAATTAAACCTGATCTGAGTAAAATTTTGAGTAGAAGAACTATAATTTAAATGGAGTCACCATTCTTCCTATAATGTTTGCTGTCCTTCCTTATGAGATGGTTCTTCAATTTCAGTATCAATGATGGTAAAATATGATGGCAATAAAGTGTTATTTGGAAACACAATCTAAACAATGTTTCATAAAAAAATTATTTATTTTTTTTAATGGCATTAATTTTTTATAATTTTAAATCGTTTTGATGTATTAATATCAAAAATAATATTTTAAAAAGAAATTTATTTTGATATATTTCCGAGCAAAAATATTTTAAAAAATAACCGATACTATACTTTCAAACACCTTCTAAATTATAGAATTTGAATAAAAAAATAACCTCTAAATTCAATAACAACATTTTAAGCTTGTGTTGCTTAAAAACTAGTAATGAAGATTGCTTTTAAGTTCATAAAAAAAAAATGTAACATTTATTTAATTAAAAGTGAGGTTCCCAGCTTGGAGTTAACTAAAAGTGTTTTAATATATCATCTGATGTAATGGTTTAAGTTTTTTTATTTTATGTGAATTGTTGATCCTTTATTATATAGAAACCATATTTAATGTGAATTGCTGATGCTTCATTATATAGTTTTATTTTGAGCTATGAACACTGCATGCTTCCCACCGCCTTCTTCTGTCAAGCTGCCATGACGTGCTCATCACAACCTAATTTTGTGCCACCAGACAGCTACTTTTATGGAAGTGCATTTATTTTCTTGCTCAAACAGACCCGACCCGGTGACCCCGTCCAAAGACCTGGGTTTTGGCTTGGATTTATTAGCCTCATTTTTGTCACTAAAACGAAGTCATTTCATGTTTTTCTAAATGAAACAACTTTATTTTAATCAAACAATCCTGTTCAAAATTAAACCCGGTATGAGTAAAACTTTGAGTAGAAGAATTATAATTTAAATGGAGTCACCATTCTTCCTCTAATGTTTGCTGTCCTCCTTTATGAGATGGTTCGTCGTATCAGTATCAATATTGGTAAAATATCATGGCAATTAAGAGATGTTTGGAAACACAATTTAAATATTATTTTCATATTTTTATGAGAAAAAATATTTACAAAAGTAATTGATATCACATTTTCAAACACCCCTTGAATTATAGAATCTTAATAAAAAAAAATAACCTGCGTTACTCAATTTTCAAATATAATAAACTTATATTTAGAAGAGTATGTGTGAGATGAATGGTGTGAAATGGTGAAGAATTGAATAACAACAAGGCCTTTAAGCACCACTAAATAATATTGTATAGAAATCTTCCAAATCTAATATTGCTTTCATTGAATCTTTTACCAGTTTTGCAATCAATGGTTTTTGTTGATTGAAGAACACACATGGTTCCTTTTTCAAACTTGTGAAGATCCTTTGAATATCGATTTATTTTTTGTGTTTTTAAAAAATTAATATTTTTTTAGTGTTTTTGAAATCATTTTGATATATTAATATTAAAAATATTTTTTAAAAAATAAAAATATATTATTTTAATATATTTCTAAATAAAATTTTATTTAAAAAAATACAACCACATTTCTTAATACATTAAAATTCTTCAGCGAGGTACCATACAATTGAATGCTGGTCGAATTCTACCAGGAAATGAACGTCACTTGCCCTTTCATGAAGTCACTCCATCCTTTTGAGAGGTCCTATTATCAACTACCTTAGCTATATAATTACTTCTTCTCTAAGAATTTGATATGAAGCTTCACTGTTCACGTTTCTTCTTCTTTTTTTTCAATTGCCCCTCTTTTTTCCCATTTCCCCGTTCGTTCTTTGTTTTTTTTAATTTTATTCTTAAACTTTTTTTAATAGTTATCCATGTTACATTTTGATTAGCCAAATTAATTGAATTATATCAAGACAACTTCTACATAATTTAATTTTAAATTAGAAATAAGTAAAGAGTCAAGGTGAGATTTTTTTCTATAAATTTCATCTTTTTTTTCTAGTTTTGTCTCGAAATATTATTTTACTGGTTGACGAGATTGTTCTTGGACTGGCTAAGTTAGCTAGGCTAGAAGTTAGGTTTTGAGATTTTTTATGTAAATTTTATTATTTTTTTTAATTTCATATTTGGATATTTTTTACCAATAGGTTAGGAGGCTTTTAGTTGGTCCTAGTAGATTACATTATGTCACATTAATTTTTCATACCGTTTAATTATAAATTTAGAAGATAACAATTCGGATAATGAGGTTTCAATCACATCCATTTCTCATTCAATTAAGATGGCTATATATTAAAAAAAAAAGAAAAAAGATGGCTATAAAATTGGGAATTGTAAAGTGGACGGTGCTCTTTATTGAATGAACATTCCCCCATACTTAGGGAACGTGTAACATCTAGATAATACAAATGTAATTTTATTGCATGTTCCCTTCTCCAAGAGGACAAGAAGTAAATAAATAAAGATAAAGACATTCACGCTGTTAGAATCTCATATTTGTGGTCCCAGAGGATACTTGGCTGTCGTGTCTATGAATTTCAGTTCCCCTTGTGAAGCTGTCATGTGTTCTGTGGAGTAGCTTGAACAGATCTGGTTGGTGGTCACTGACCTCCAGGTCACAGCTCACGAGCTCGTGTTGTGCACTTCATTTTCCTTCGTGAGGGTGAATCCCGTGTGAACTTGTGGCAGAAATATCTGGATCATGGCTTTTACTTCGGCATTCATTTAGATGGGATTTAAAGTTTTAAACCTATATTTTATTTGATCTTCTAATTAACGTCATTTGATGAAGAAAAGTTAGGATAGTCATAGTTACGAGAAGAACCTCTATATAGTTGCGATTTGATTAGACTGATCCGTATTAATTAAAGGTTTTTTTCTTTTAAATAAAAAAAATAAAACACAATGTCATTTTATAACCCCCGAAAAAAAAAACGCAGAAAAACCCTCTGGTGACTCCTCACACGAATAAAAGCCTAACACAAACTCATGATCAATATGACGAACACGAACGGGCCATGCTCTCTATTCAGAAGCTCATGAATATGATGCATAATAGGGTCAACAATAATAGCATCACTACCTTGGCTTAGCTAGTTATTTGGAAGTATAGATACAGTTATTTTTTAAAAATATTTTTTAAATTAAAATATATTAAAATGATATTTTTTTTATATATAAATCATCAAGAATCATTAAAATAAAAATATATTATTTCTTTTCCTTTTTTAATATAGTTCAGTTAGTCAATCATGCAACGACTCAATTAGGAATTTTTTGATGAAATTTAATTCAAGTTAACTTTGATTTATGCGTTTGTTATATCATCCATCAAGTTGAATCAAATTTAATAATTATTATTTCAAAAACAATTGAATCCCCTAACTTGGTACGACAATTTAATACACCACGTTGCCAAACAATCTGTCTTCGGGTGTGTTTGTTTTAGCTTTTGTAGTTGAGGTTGTGGTTGGGTACAACCCAATTATGCACAAAACTCAACCACAAAAGCTATTTTTTCTTGTTTTTTATAGCGTTTTTAGTGGATCCCACACTCAAACTCAACTTCAACCTCTAAAACAAATACACACGAAAGCTGATTTTTGAAGCTAAACCAAGACCATAGTAAGCAGCTTAGAACTTCCCACAAGCAGAAGCAAGGGTGCAGCGTGCCTGTGCCAAATACACGTCCAAATGGGTTTGGATTAATTGAAAGCTACTCTTGCAGTTGCTTCCTACGCCAGTGAATGAATGTTGATCCTATTTAATTATAGGACACCAAACAAGGCATTATTTTCTCTAAAAAGAAGATGTATTTCAACAATGGGTGATAATAAGACTTTATAATCTTTCCCAGTTTTTTTATTTTTAATTTCATGACGTATTTATATGTGAAAACCATGTGGATATTAATTATAAAAATGATATTTTAGTCAATAAAAGAAAATTACAGTTATTTTTCTAATTATCGCGTACATTTTGCATGCAACAATATGTTATCTTATGGATAAGACTTTATAAGAATTAATAAAAAGAATTGATTGTGTATGAAACATAATTGAGAAGATCATATTAGGTTTTTTATACGAACTAATTCTTAAAAAAAAAATTGAACTTCATGAGAAGCATCATCCCGTTATTAGATACATTTGTATATATCCTTAAACTAACTCTCCCGAAAGGGATGAAAGAAAAATAAACTAGTTCATATTTAATCAATATTATTATTAACTCTTTGATCGGATCACGGATGATGATTTTATTTCTTTATTTATTTGATCTTTCAAAGATTTTTAGTGTGTGTTTGAGATATGAAGGTGTCCAGGTGGCTTTGTTCTTGGATTCAAGGAATAAAATGGGGCCACGTATATATGCAAATGAGTTGCAGTAGAGTTTCTTATAGAAATATATATGAAGGTCCGGTTTCTCTTTCAATCACATTCATCTAACCATAAACAAATTAATTAATTAATTAATTATATATATATATATATATATATATATATTATATATATATATATATATCTACCCTTTGTTATTAATAAACTCCTTTTTCATCAATAAAAAAACAATATCAGACCACAATCAATCCAAAAAAAATGAATTAAAGGGTTGTTTGTTACTATATTGAAGCGAATTATTATGAAAGTAATCACTCAAAAAAATATTTTTTTATTTAATTTACTAACAAATTCAATACTTATTTCATGGTAGCAGAAGAGATAATATTTTTTAAAAGACGAAGTACGTACCGTGTTGTGACGAACACAGCATGATAGGTTGTCGGCTTGGAAGAAGAAACATTAAAGAGGGTATGAGAAAATCAATAATGGAAGGTAGAATGAATTACGAAATTGAAACTCTCAATTTTGGATGTTATTGTTTTGGTTTGGGTTAATTGTCATTAGTTACTGATTAATTTGTCTTTGTAGTATAAATATAATTACATAACCTTTTTTGCACTAGAATCGCTTCCTTTTTTAATTAAATTTCTCATTTTACCCTTTTTTTCCGGTTTTCAAAAATAAATTTAAAAAAGAGAACATGAAATTGATAAAAATTCATTATAAATAGAATAAAAAATTATGCACAAATACTAATTATTTATCTTCGTTGTACAACATTGTTTTTTTTTTTTTTACAATTTAAACAAATAACAAAGTATACTAAAAGAAAGTGTGAAATACACAATGCACATTATTGTAGCTCTATTTATTTATGTGCATAACAGTAAAAATATAATTTTGCTTTTTATGACATAAGAACTTGGTTCGGTTGATAAATAGTAGTAAAACAATTTTATTATTTTTTTACACAACAAAAATATAAAAAATTTAGGCTCGGTCTCGAAGGATTTTTTTTTCTTTCACACCTTTAAATATACAATACAGTTACTTAAATACCCTTGAGGTCAAGGAAATCTTGGCAATGGTTAAGGGTTATTTTCATCATTTTAATCTTGTTTTCTTATTGTTGTTGTTGTTAGCGGGATTGGGAGAAGAATTGTAATTTAATATTAAAATAATAAATTTAAAAGAGAACATAAAAAATGATTAAAAAAAATTATACACAAATGCTAATTAATTATGTTGGCTGCACAACAAGGTATGCTTGAGTTACAATTAACTATTTTCGTATTAACACAAAAGCAACTTTTGGTTCGACAATTTAAACAAATTCTTTTATAATCTTACAATGAAGATGTCATCATTATTATTATCAAAATTGATGTATTTTAGAAGAAAGTATTTTCTTCTGTATTCCCTTTTAATTATAATAATTAAAATCGGTAAGTTTAGCCTCGACTGGATTAATTATAAAATATCAATGAAGGATTAAAAAAACAGTGTTTTAATATTTTATTAATGAAATGAAAAGATGAATCAACTGACTATCTCTCTAATAATTCAATGGTTTTCAATCCCTTTATCCAATAATATTATGAGCCAATTATTACAACTACACCCTCAACCACATTCAAGACTTGAATATAATAAATGGACAAATATTCACCACGTGTCGCAGAACACCGTCAATTGGTTGTTCCACAGAGGAAACACGTTGCAAGTGGGAATCCCAAATTTGTGGTGCAAAAGCTCCCCTGAGAAGATGATAATCAAGAATACATATCACTGCCGTATCAATTTCTCTTTTCTTCTTTCCCTTTCACAGCACAACGTCAAACCTTATGGCTTCAAAAAACCTTTCTCAAAATATTCTTGTTCATCTTATTTTGTTGTTCTTTTTTTACTTCATTATCTTATTTTTTTTCTTTTTAATTGTTTGATAAGAAACATCAAAAGGTGTTCTTGGTTATAATAGTGATTGTTTTTAAAAGTATTTTACATTTAAAAATATATCAAAATAATATTTTTTATTTAATTTTTTTTTACATCAAAATGATTCAAAAATATTATTTTAATCAAATAAAAATTTTGATTTTTTTCATAAATACGATGTTATCATAAAAACAAACACTACCTGAAATTATGTCTGTTTTAATGGTGTTTTATGTATTTTTATCCCAATTACATATTTAAAAGTGTTTGATTAAGAAAAAATAATAATTTATAATTTTTTTAAAATATAATTTTTTCAAATCATAACTTTTAGTTTTTGATGTGTTTTACTCAATAAACCTTGGATTTACTCTTTGGAAGACATTTTTTTATATTCATTTTTAAGTTTATAAGGCTTTTGAGCTCTATACAATTGAGCGTGGTTTTCTCCATTCATCTTAAATTGGAGCTTAGATCATATATAACACCTAACTAACCATATATACATTGAAAAAAGATTAGCATTGAAAAAATCAAAACAAACCTCTAATTTAGTTTTCTTTTTCATTCGCATCCTTTTAATAACTTGTTTTGTTTTATTTTAGTAGTTGAATGCATGTTTGGATTTACAGTTTTTTTGTTAAATTTTTATTAATAAATATATTAAAAAATACGTGGATATCATGTGCCAAAAAAAATACAAAATAATTGATAAATGAAAAATAAAATATTAAAATCAAAGAAATAAAAATCCCACAACTCAATAAAAAAAAAGATAGGAATAAAAATCAGATACAATTCAATGTATATATATATATAGCTTGTTATTGTAAGTGATTCTCATGTATTTTTGCTTTTATTACTACCATCTTTTTTTATATATATCTCCTATAATTTATTTTGACTCAATTTTTTTTTCATGTAAGTGATTCTCATGTATTTTTTAATTAATTTACCAACAAAGACTAGTAAGAAAAAAATAAATCTGAACAAAGCGATGGTTCAACTTTTAAATTTTTTATTAAAAAATAATCTTTAAAAGGTACGAATAAAGATTCCCGCCATTATTGACGTGTAGTATCATGTGAATGAATCGTGTCGAACTCAATTATTGAAAACAAGAAGCACAAAATTACGCACAAGATCCCACCAAAAACGTGGAGTGGTATAATTTAATATTCTTATTTATTTTTTAGTTTTTTTTTTTTTTTTTTTTGGAATTTCACATTACCGCCTAGAAGCAGGACAAGTGGTGGTCAAGACTCATTCTAGGCCCACTTTCTTTTAAGAGATGTCAATTCTTGAATTTATAAATTGACCATTTCTATTTGTTGAGAAATTGTGAGAAATAAGGAAAATATGGTATCATTTATCATGATGATGGACCATTGTTTTTTTTTGTTTTTTTTTTTTTTTATTGTGATGGAAATTAATATCCTTTGGTATTTATATAAAATTTTATAAATAAATGAGATTAATGGAAGTGAGTTTGTTAGTATAAATGTATTATATATTTTTTAATTTGATTATTATTCAGCATGTACCATTACCTAACTTATTATTTGGGTAAAAATTTATAATAAAGTTTATGGGAATGTAGTGCAAACCGTGTTTCATTAAAATTTAATTTTTTTAAAAAAAATTATTTTTTATATATTTTAGATGATTTTGATGCGCTGATCTTAAAAATAATTTTTTTAAAATAAAAAAAATATTATTTTAATATATTTTAATATAAAAAAACACTTTAAAAAAGCAATCATAATTATACTCTCAAACAGACACTAGTTAAGTATTTTCCTTTCCATTATTATAAGATAATTGACACAAAATTACTGTTTTATCAATATGTGAATCGAATGGAGGCACATATTTAGCAATAAAATGCAATTTAAAAGGGCCGGATAATAACTTAAAATAAAATAGATAAGATATTAAGAAGGTGTGTTAACTATTTGTGGATTAAACCCAGATTAGAATAATAAAAAACAAGATTTCTTTTCCTCAAATATGAACGAGAGCAAGAATCGTCGTTCTAACTACGGCCATAACCCAAATCTTTTTATTTATTATTATAATTATTTTTTGGGGGAAAATGCACTAGCTCTTGATTTGAACTCAACAATTCTAAATTATAAAATCTAATCAATTAATTAAATACATACGAATAAGATTAATGCTAATTTTGTTTTTATGAAGCTCCAACTTCTGTTTTTTTTCTTTTTATTTTGAGAAATAATACCATCTTCTCATGTAAACAAAAAAAATTATATTTTTTTATATTATCTCATACATGATAGGGTGGATTTGTGAATATGAACTCGATAGGAAAACTCCTGAATATCAAATCTTTATTAAGAAATTATACAAATATAGGTAAAGTTCCAAAAGGTCAAAACTGCCTACACTTTCTTACCTTTTCCTTTCCTTCCGAAACAAACAGCCAATTGGTATATATATAGAGTCTGGGAGAGAGAGACAGAGGCGATAATCCAAATCCTTAATCTCATCTGATTAATTTAGAAACTAATCCTAACACAACACCCAACTTTTCCTCTGTCCAAATTATTTCCCATAATTAGTCTCTTACATTTACGATCTCTGGTACCCCCCTCTCTCTCCCAGCATCAGCATCACATTCACTCCTCCCAGATTTTCCTTAAAACCTCGAAAATCCAAGCTTTACAACTTGCACGGTTACCCATAACCTGCCAAGCATCCCATCTATGCCTTCCCATTACGAAACACCAACTTCTGTCTCTCCTTCAACGATACGGTTCTCAATTTCCATGCAAACCAAACACCGAAACCTTGATCTGTCTTTGTAGCAACTGGGTTTCTTCAAACAATGGAGGTGGTCGGAGAGACACCGCCGGCGTCAGCGGGGGAGGTGAACTTGTTCGGTAAGTACGAACTAGGGAAGCTTCTGGGCTACGGCGCTTTTGCCAAGGTGTACCACGCGAGAAACGTGAGCACGGGTCAAAGCGTAGCCGTCAAAGCAGTCAGCAAGGCGAAGGTGATGAAAGAGGGCTTCGTGGCGCACGTTAAGAGGGAGATCTCTATCATGAGCCGGTTGCGGCATGCGCACATAGTCAGGCTCCATGAAGTTTTGGCCACGAAGGGTAAGGTGTATTTCGTGATGGAGTATGCCAAAGGAGGCGAGTTGTTTACCAAGATTTCGAAAGGGAGGTTCAGTGAAGATCTCAGCCGTCGGTATTTTCAGCAGTTGATCACAGCCGTCGGTTACTGTCACGCGAGGGGTGTTTTCCACCGTGACTTGAAACCTGAGAATCTCTTGCTCGATGAGAATTTTAACTTGAAAATCACGGATTTCGGTCTCAGTGCGGTTACGGAACAGGTCCGGCCCGACGGGCTGTTGCATACTTTGTGCGGCACCCCTGCTTACGTGGCACCTGAACTCTTGGCTAAGAAAGGTTACGATGGAGCTAAGGTGGATATTTGGTCATGCGGTGTCGTTTTGTTTGTGCTGATTGCTGGTTATTTGCCTTTTAATGACACTAATTTGATGGCAATGTACCGGAAGATTTACAAAGGACAGTATCGGTGCCCGAAATGGACGTCTCCTGATTTGAAGAGGCTGCTGTCTCGGCTTTTGGACACGAACCCCGAGACAAGGATCACCATTGATATGATTATTAATGATCCATGGTTTAAAAAGGGTTTCAAAGAGGAGAAAAAACTTTATTTAGATGAATTTGATTTCGACAAGGGGTTCGAGGAAGATGAGGACGAGAAGTCCTTGAATGCATTCGATATAATTTCGTTCTCGTCCGGCTACGATCTGTCCAGGATGTTCAATGAATCCGATACTATGATATTAACAGAGAGGTTCGTGTCGGCCGAGAAGCCGGAGAAAGTCATGGAGAGAATAGAGGAGGTTGCTAGAAAGGAGGGACTAGAAATTGTGAAGAGGAAGAATTGGGGGGCTAAATTGGAAGGGTGGAATGGTAATTTTATAATGATCATTAAGGTTCACCGGTTAACGGATCATCTGGTTATGATTGAAGTGAAGGAAAAGAAATTTAAAATAGGACCTGGACAGGAAACATGGGAAGATAAACTGAAACCACAACTTCGAAGCCTGATTTATCAACCGGAACAGGCTGTTTCCGGTAACTAACGGTGACTTAACATTTGCTGTCACTGTGGTTAGTAATTAATCACCAAATACGGGTAATTTTTTCTAAATTACTCGTGATTTATGTGTAAAATATCAAGGTGGGGTAAACAATCACCGGGTTCTGTGTATTTCTTCTTTTTTTCCCGGAATTTATCATCAATTTGATATGGAAAATCCTCAAGTTGTTTGTGTCTTGCTTTTGCTTAAATATTCTCATAAAACTAGAAGGTTGGAGATCACAGCATCAGCTCCAGTGATTTCTAAATTTTCTTGCAGTGTTGAGGACGACAATTCCTTCATTGCCTTCCAAGTTTCAATTAGTGCCCTTGTCCTCTCGACAAGAATCTGTTTTAGGACAAAGCAATCGTCATTTGGCCACCATCCTTCGATGGCTACAGGCTTTGCTTTGATGATACGTCACGTCAACAGTCCTTCAGATTTAGAATCGTGATTCATTTTGTTTCCTCAAGTGTCTGAAAAAATAATGATTTTCCTTGACAAAAGAATTTAATTGCTAGTTATTTGCACCGAAATAATCTTAATTTAAGCAAGTTTTTTTTTTTTGGTTTATTAACACCATTTGAAAAGAAATAATAAAATAAAATAGTTTGAAACAAATTTGGCATGCATGTGTCGCAATAAAACATAAGATTTAAAGATGTCATGATTTATTAAACATGATATTAAAAAAATTAAACCGACATAAATTACAATGAAAAAAAATAATAAAAGAAATGCTAGAGACACCTTAATGTTTTGATCACAACACTATCAATACCACAAAAAATATCTCAATAAAACAAATCCAATAATATCAAGAAATATAACTAGTAATGAATGTAATGGGTCAAACTCTTCATTCAAATGTAAGTGTATAATTACCATGAGTGGAGAAGAGAGGAAAAAAAAACAAGAAGAAAGAGATCCAAGAATATAAAGATCTCAATAAAATAAATATAACAAGATCATTAACGGTAACTAAAGTGGGTTTATACATGTTGTTGTATGTCAAAGAATTTAATTGCCAATTATTTGCACCAAAATAATCTTAATTTAAACAAAGTATATTTTGTTTATTAACACCATTTGAAAAGAAATAATAAAATAAAATAGTTTGAAACAAATTTGGCATGCATGTGTCACAATAAAAATAAGATTTAAAGATGTCATGATTTATTAAACATGGTATTAAAAAAATCAAACCGATATAAATTGCAATGACAAAAAAAAAAAAGAAGAAAGAAAACACTAGAGACATTTCAATGTTTCGACCACAATACAATCAATACCATCAGAAATATCTTGATAAAACGAATATAATAATATTGAGAAATGTCAAACTCTTCATTCAAAAGGTAAGTAAAGAGAGGGAAAAAAAAATAAAAAGAAAGAGATCTTAAGAACATAAAGATCTTAATAAGATAAATCTAACAAGGTCATCAACGGTAACTAAAGTGGGTTATACATGTCGTTTTATGTCAAAAAAAATTTCTCAACTTAAAAAATTTAGTTGTTAGGTAAAACTCAAATATGATTTATATAATTTTTTAACACACCTCCTCAAATAAAAATTCTTTGAACTTGAAACTTGCATAAACTCACACCGTGTTATTCTCAATTAGATTTTAATTAGAAAAAAAATAAAAATAGTTAGATTTAAACTTTTTTTTTTATTATTAACGTGAGTGTCCGGATTAACTTGTAAATATCTTGATTAATCCAACAAACTCTAAAATTAATAACCATATAAGCCTCCAGTTAAATTTAAACTCTTAAAGAACCCAAAAATAAGTGAGCTAAATGAAGAGTCTTACACCTATAACAAAAGAAGAAGAAGAAGAAAGTTATGCTTGATAACGCGGCAAACGTTCCATTACAATGCAAAATGACAAAATTGAGTTCAATTCGAAGGGACAAGACGTGGTTTCAGTTTCACATCTTTGTTTCCTCCACTTTTAACTGTCCAGTGATCATCTCAAATAAATGGAGGGGCCATAATCCATGCATCAATTATTGAACATGAGCAAAAACTATTCCCTGATTTAATTATATTTAGTGGCGTATCCATTATGAAGATCATTGATAGGTACGTTGTGACCTTTATCATGCTTCCTGCCCAATTATCAAAAATAGTGACACCGAGGCTTCTATATTAGTGGTGGCAAGGGTTTTTTTATTTTTGTATTCTGGGTTCAAGTTTCAGTGTGTATATTTGTTATTTTTACAATATTTTATTTATTTATTAAACTTGCAAAATATTTAATGGATTTATAAATTAATTATGATGGGTGTAAGCTGTACTAGATATCTCAAGTTAAAAAAAAAAAAAGAAAATTAGTGGACGGCAGCGCTGAGCTGAGGTCACGAGGAGTAGGGCCCTGTCCGGGACGAGCAAATTAATAAATCCAAGATGAAAGACAGAGTCTAAACAAGTACAGATTCTCTTGTGCATGGTTCTTGGTTTTATTTTCTTCAGAGGGAAAACTCGACAGGGAAGATCGATAAGCGGTGCAATCAAGCTCTGAACACTGCGGAACCATCACCATCTTGCTTTGCATTTTGAAGCTTCAAGAGTATCCATGGCTGCTCCACCCTTTTCACCTCATATGTATTTGAAGAATCTAATGTAGTTGGGCTCTCAATTTATCATGATGAGATATAGAAAAAAAAAAAAAATCAAAAGTGTTCTCACGCAATGAGTAATTTATCCACCTCAATGAGAGACAATAATGGCCTGGAGAATCATTCAACACTTGGACAAGACAGTGAGCTCCATGGACAAAATGGAGGATTGGGCTCATATTCACTTGTCTCTTTCAAGCTCCACGGGAATTCAACAGTAAAGCCTGGGAAAGTGCATGACTTACTGGGTTGTAATTTACAGGTTATCTTATGATCTATTATTTTTATTTAAAATAATATTGTTTTAGTCTTTTTTTTAAAAAAAGTATCTTAGTATTAACTTGGTTGGATTCAAACTGGAGTTGTTCATGTCAACTTAATCACAAGTTAACTTAGCAAAATCCATGTCGAGATCAGTTCAATTTAAAACCCAACTTAAATCGAGGTGTAAGTCAATTCATAAAACAATTGGTTAGGATATTGGTTATTTGTCAAGCCAATGCATTGTAATGCACTGTCTGATATTAAAAAAAAAAAAAAAAAAAAACAAATTGGGTGGATATGTGTCATCTACCCATTAAAAAACAATTAATTGGATGTGTGGTTCTTGCAAGGCTTGTCTAGGTTGGAAAGCCAAGCTGGGGCATGCTTTTGATTTTGTTTTTGATTTTTGACAAAAAAAATCTCTTTAAATCAATTTATTAAAATAATATTTAAAAAATCATCCAATTATGTCATTAGTTTTAAGAAGATTAGAGCTTTTTTTAATAATATTATCAGGTTTTTTTTTATGAATAATTATGTATTAGCCTACAATGCATAATTGTTTAATATAAATGTTATAAAACCATCTCAATCCAAAAGTTTAAGGTATTAGGTGAGGTTTCATGATATGATTTATATTATTCTCTAACACATTCCCTCAAGTGAAAGCTCTTTAAACTTGAAACTTGCACAAACTCATTTTATCTTGAGCATAATTTTTATCAAATAAATAGGGATGATGAGATTCAAACTCGTGATCACTTGGTCATCAACGCTCTGATACCATATCATAGAATCATCTCAACCCAAAAGCTTAAGCTATTAGATGAGGTCCCATGATATGATTTATATTATTCTCTAACAATAAATTACTTATTAATATTGAACAAAAATAAAATATCTATTTTTATATATTTTTATTAAATTTATTGTTCTTCATATAGATGCTTGCAAATAATTGATTCATTATTTTTTAAAATTTTCTTTTACTGAAACTTTTTTCATTATTATAATAAGTTTTTACTTAAAAAACAATATTTCTCATGAAAAAAAACATGTTTTCATATTTCAAAAAAATTCTCTATAAACAATGCGTGAGCAACATCACTAAGTGTGTGTTAGATTGAACGCTTGTGGCAACTTTTTATATGGAGCCCAACATAAAAACGCAACAAAAGCATGTTTTTGTTGTGTGTTATTTTGTGCTGTCAGGGATTATTATACCCAACAGAAAACGCAATCGCAACCTCTCCGGTGCCCTTATTCAATGGATTCGCGTAAAGGGCAGTGGAATACCTTGTTTTTTAAATTGTTTTTTAATATATATTAAAATAATGTTTTTTAAAATTTTATTTTCAACGTCAACATATTAAAAACAATCCAAAAATATATAAATAATTAATTTAAAACTAAAATAATAAATAAATAAACTTTAAAAGCATGGTACAACCGTAATTAGAGACACCAAGTGAGATGAGTTTGGTTTTTTTAACGGGGTCCATAAAAAAACACCAAAAAACATATATTTATAGCTTTTTAAAAGCCATGAGTTGTGATTAAATAAGTTGTGGCTCCAAAAAATCTCAAAGTCATCTCACCACACATCACTTCCAAAGACACTGGGACCCTATCTTTGGTTCAGCACAACAAAGGGCAGTAGCGGTTCCTCCATTACTACCTCATTCTTTCTCACATGAATTCGGGCATTGCATCAATGGATTAAATATGAGATTTTTCTTCATTAATTATATCTTGGTAGAGCTGATATGGGAAACTTTTATATTATTATTGGAATAATTATCTTTTATTATGTTATTTTGTTAATTGTTAAGATTTTTTAAGTTTTGAAAAAAAAAATTGAAGAGTTCACCACATCATTTATGAAAATTTATATAATTTTTTATCTGATAATTAGATTATATAAAAGTTTTATCATATAATTTTAAAAGTTTAATTATCTAGGCTGTTTCCAACTGTTTTCTTTTTAGGTTCAAATTAGGCTTGGAAGCTACTAATTTTATTTTATTTTTAATTTTCCTTTTCCTTTTGTTTTTCATTTTATTTATATTAGGAATCTCAATTTAACTAGGATTTAACTAATTAGGATATTTTTCTAGTACTTGAAAAAACTTTGTTGAATATTTTTAAAGGAGAATTTTATGAAATAAACCTTTAAAAATGGTTGTAACCTAAAGTTCGAGAACACTAATTTCTTTCTTTACCATTTAGGATTTTAAAAGCTTTAAAAATCTTATTCACGCTATACATTACATCAAAAGCTAGTCATGATTCAATAGCAATATGTGCCCATGATCTCGTATCATGGGCTACTTTCAGCTTAATCTCTGTCCATGTTGTATTATCACTTGTCCCGTGAAAGATTTGAGAAACAAATATCCATGCATGGGACTACCTCAAATGGCAAAGTTTGTAGGGTTTGGTTTGGATTTCAGTGTTCAGTTTCTCGAGCTTTTTATTTTTTTTGGAGCGGAAACATGACAGGGAAGATCCGATACGTGGCACCATCACCAATATCTTGCTTTGCATTTTCAAATTTCAAGAATATCCATGGCTTGTAAGCATTGAGCTCCACCCTTTTCACCTCATATGTGTTCGAAGAATCTAATGTAGTTGAGCTCTCAATTTATCATGATGGAATAAAGAAAAAGAATCAAAAGAGTTCGATAATGATATTTCATGTTGTTGTCTTTGCTCTTTAATGTTTTCCACTCACTCCCATTAGTTCTTGCGTAGTTGCATAATTCCAACAATGAAAATACTGGGAAGAACTTGTTGGTTTACTTGTTTTGGAAAGCTTTATTCATTTTTATTACGTTCCGAATAATTAATTTTATATAATTTCCAATAATTTATATTTATCCACAAAAACAAAGCGTTTAATAATTATAACAAAAGAAAATCAATCATATTTTGGAAATAAATGAATCACGCAATGAGTAATTTATCCACCTCAGTGGGATAATATGGCCAAAATGGAATCATTCAAGACTTGGACAAGACAATGGGCTCCATGGACAAAATGGAGGTTTGGGCTCATATTCACCGGTCTTTTTAATGCTCCAAGGGAATTCAACCATCTTGGTCCCTCCTAGGCCAGAGAGGCCAGATGATTGAATCAAATTTAGGAACACAGTTGTAAAGCCCGTGGCTTACTGCGTTGTAGTTTAAGGGTTATCCAGTCAACTAGGGGTTTATTATTTTAATTCAAAATCATATTGTTTTAGTTTTTTAAAAAACTTTCTTAGTATTGACTCTATTTGATTCAAATTAAGAATAATCATGTCAATTAGATCATGAGTTGACCTAATAAAATCAAATAAATTTGGTTATGTGAATTCTAAGATTAGTTCAAGTTGAAACCTAATTTAAATTAAGATTTAAGTTACAAGTTTTACAAATCAATACATCTAAATCGAGTTCGGTTAGAACATTAAAAAAAGATGTAATGATATTATATTATCTAAACTAATAAGAAAGGGTTATGTATTGTTTCAATTGGTGTGACATAAGATTTTAAGTAAATTGTGGATTGCTATATAATCTAGCCTTTCTTTTTATTTATCATCTTTGGCTTCTCTATTTATCATCTTTAAATAGTTATTCATCTTATCATTAAAAAAAAAAATTATTTGATTTTTCAATGTTATATTAACATCATTTTAAACCTTATAATTTATTTTTGGCTCACATGCTTTATTGTACTTGCGATATTAAAAAATACCTCAATATAAAATGAACATTCAATTTTGTAAAATTTAATTTTAATTTTATCAATTATAAAAAAAAATAAAACAACAAGGATCAAATTTGTTATAGAAAAAAAACAACACTTATTTTATTATATTACTCGAAAAACTAAAGTGGGGTCCCTTGAGTGTTTTACAATTATCATTTTCCATTCCTATTTCTTGAAGATTTCATGTTTCAAAATATCCATTTGTTTTATATCTTGTTCTTAGAATTGAAAAGAAAAAAAACTTGCTGGAAAATGAAAGAGGAGAGAGAAAGTATTTTGTTAACCACATTTCAATTCCTAAAAGGCTAATCACAGTGTCAATAGGTTTATCTTTAATAGAGGCGGTGTTTTTCTTAGACGACCATGCTGTAAAAAGTAGAAGTAATTTATTTTTATTCAATTGTACTTTTTTTTTTTTTTAGTGATTATAGGCTTTTCTAAGTTTTAAAATGGATTTTATTGAGGTTTTCAAATTGCTTAAGGATGAAAACAAGTTAAAAATTAGGTTTTTTTGAATCTAAAAAAATTTGAACCTTCACTTTTTAACCATCTCCAATAATTAAAAGTTAATAAACAAATTAAACGGATATATGTAAACTACCTATTAAAAAACATTAATTAGGCGCGTGGGCTTGGCCAAGCATGCATGGGTTGGAAAGCCAAGTCAAGGCATGCTTGATCTTTATTTAGATATCTCTTTATTTTTGTTTTTGCTTTTTGTTTTGTTTATTTAAAAAAAAAACTTTGGACAAAGAAAATCTCTTTAAATTAATTTATTAAAAATAATATTTAAAAAAATTAGCCAATTGTGTCATTGGTTTTAAGAAGGTTAGAGCTTTTTTTATAAAGATATTATCTGGATTTGTTTTTATGAATAGCTATCTATTAGCCAATTATGAATAATTTTTTAATATAATTTGCTCATTAATATTGAACAAAAATAAAATATCTATTTTTATATAATTGTTTTAAATTTATTGTTCTTCATATAGATGCTTGAAAATAATCAATTTTTTAATTTTCTTTTATTGAATCTTCTTTTTATTATCATAATAAGTTTTTACTTAAAAAACAATGTTTCTCATGAAAAAAAACATGTTTTTCATCAAAATAAAAAAAATATAAATAAAAAAATAGATTCTTGATTAAAAAATATATTTTTTTCTTTTTTTAGTTCAAATCATTATATTTTTTTAATATTTTTTATTTTTTTTTGTTTTTTATTCAAAGAAAAAAAAACATTTTAATATAAAAAAAGTTACATGAATAAAAAAAAATATTTCTCCTTTATAATTTGATTTTTTTTTACTACAAATATTTTTTTTATTATTGTATAATTAGATAAAAATAAAATATTTCAAAAAATTCTCCATAACAATGCATGAGCAACATCGCTAGTTTGTGTTTGGTGAAGTGCTCGTGGCAACTTTTTATATGGAGCTCAACATTAAACGCAACAAAAGCATTTGTCTGTGTTTTTGTGCTATTAGGGATTATACCCAAAAGAAAAACACAACCGCAAACTCTCCATCAAATGGGGCCTAGAGTATGTATTGGAACTTTGGAAGTGAGTTGAGGTGAGATGAATTTTTGTGTTTTTTTGAAAGTACAACTCATTCACAATTCAGACATTATTAAAAGCTATAAATAAATGTTTTTTTGTGTTTTTGTTTTTTTTGAATCCCACTGTAAAACCCAAACTCACCTCACTTGGTGTTTATAATTATAGTTGGATCATGTTTTTTAAAAAATTTGATTTTATTAACTTTAAATTATTTTTTATATATATTTTTAAATTGTTTTGATATGCTGATATCAAAAATAAATTTTAAAAAATAAAAAATATATTACTTTTATATATTTTTAAATAAAAATAATAGTTTAAAACACAATCTCTACAACTAAGTATTCTACATGAATCCATTAAATATGGTAACCCATCCTATCTTTGGTCCGGCACAACAAAGGCCGGTAGCGGTTCCTACATTACCTCATTCTTTCTTATATGTAATGGGGCATTGCATCAATGGATTAAATATGAGATTTTTCTTAATTAATTATATCTTGGTAGAGCTGATATGGGAAACTTTTTTTTATTACTAGAATAATTATTTTTATTATGTTATTTTGTTTATTGCTAAGCATTTTTCAGTTTTGGAAAAGAATTGAAGAGTTTTAATACATAATTTAATGAAAATTTATATAATTTTTTATCTGATTGTTGGATCAGACCAAAATTCCACTAAATAATTTTAAAAGTCTAGTTATATAATGGCACCTTACTTTTCAATTGTTTTTTTTAGACCCAAATTAGGCTAAGAAGCTACTATTTTGATATTTTTAATTTTCCTTTTCTTTTTTGCTTTTATTTATATTAGGAATCTCAATTTAACTAGGATTTAACTAATTAGGATATTTTTCTTGTACTTAAAAAAAAAATTTGTAGACTATTTTTTAAAGGAGAATTTTATGAAATAAATCTTTAAGAATAGTTGCAGCCTTAAGTTTGAGAACACTAATTTCGATCCTTCTTTACCATACAGGGTTTTAAAGCTTTACAAATCTTTTTTTATTTATTTATGTGGGTGTCCGGGCCAGTTTGTGCGCACTATAACTAATTCTATGGCTTACTGAACATCCTGCAAACACAGTGAGCATGTAAGGCACCGCGGGGATGATAGACGTGCACGGTGAAATTTGAACCCAAGATGCAGAGGAAGGAAACAAGTCCCTTCAACCACTGGGCCAAGACCTCAAGTGCAAGCCTTACAAATCTTATTCACCCTTTACATTGCATCAAAAGCTAGTCATGATTCAATAGCAATATGCGCCCATGATCTCGTATCACGGGCTACTTTCATCTTAATGTGTTGATGTTATATTATCACTTGTCCTGATTTGAGAAACAAATACCCGTGGGAATACCTCATGTGTAAAATTTAAGAGTTTTGATACATGGTAGGGTTTGCTACAGTTTCTCGTACTTTTCAGTGCAAATAATTTCAGGTTTTTGCTGTATGTTTAGGTGGTGTTTGGGAGTATTTTTGTGATTGTTTTTTACTTAAAAATATATCAAAATAATATATATTTTTTATTTTTTAAAATTTATTTTTTGACATTATTCCATTAAAATTATACGAAAAATAAATAAAACATTAATTTAAAGAAAAAAAATAAAAAATTTAAATTTTATTTTTAAAATATTTTTTAAATACGAGAACAAACAAGAAATTCTTCTTGGTGATTCATTACCTCATGAAGTTGCCAACCTATGATAGGAGGAAACAACAAAGTAGAAAAGGATAGGAGGAACGAGTGCCTCTTAAACTAATACATTTACGATTGTTTTATATGCTCATTTCTTTTCTTTTGTCTCCTCTTTGTGGATCACAAGGTAAAAAAAAAGGGTTTGAGCTTAATACACTCCTCCTCTTTAGTTTCGTCTTTATTCTTCAACTTTTTTTTTTTCACATTACTCCACTCACCTTGTTAATGGAGCTTTACCAAACTCCTTGGCCCGTAAGTCCCATGGACATAAAGAATTATTAGACCACACAACAAAGCCACTTTTTATTTTTTTTTTCTTTGTGAAATCCCATCAAAAGAAGATTTAGCTTAAAGTCCTCCCTACCAAGGAAAAAAAAAAAGGGTCCTAGTTAATTTCCTTGCTACTTTTTGGGTGCTCAATTCACTATGCAGATCCTAACATGGACCATCAATAATTGGGTGCTTAGAACTCCTGTTTGGCCTTTAATTATCCTAGCTCAAAGGGGAACTTGACAACCCAAATTCATAAACCTAAGAAATTTCCATGAACTTAATTTATGATCATATCTTCTCTAGGTAATTCCATGTGATCCTTCCAGCAATCCTTCAAAATCTGATTCCAAAATTAAACTAGCTCTTTGAAATTAGCTGTTGATATTTGCAGTGACCTTGCTCTCAGGATTTGATTGCTCGTTTTAAAAGCTAGTCCTAGTAGGGGTTTTGAACCATGTATCTACAAGTTAACAGTCAAACAACCAAAGTTTTTGGCAAAAATCCTAAAACATTAGCCAAATTACAGAGAAGATAGAAAAAAAATGGAAATCAAATGTTTGGTAAGTGACTATAACTCAAGCGATTAAAATGCTGAAACTCTTAATCTTAAAAGATATAAATCAATTAGTTAGATTTTAAATTTATTTTTTAGAATTTAACAATTTGAATATCACAAATTTCTAGATTATTAAAAATTTAAATAATTGTTAATTTTAAAGTTTTGAGAAATTAATTAAAATGTAATAAATTGACCTGCATACCTACAATTAAAAAAGAAAATCGAAACTCTTGGACTTTCAGGTAAGGACACGTGGATTAACATGAGGGGGTAATGATTAACATTTGTTAGTGCAGTGCACTGCAAGTTGCACAGCAATAAAAGCATGAAAAATCATGCTTTTTCTATAGCTTAGGCTAAGATTTAAAATTTAAATTCATGTAGTACTATACATACGATTCCGAACAATATTCTCGTACCACAGTAAATTCAAAGTCCGAAACTATATAAAAAAAACAATGTATGCTTTATAAATCTTCCTTCTAAACTGCTTCAAGCACTTTACCATCATGGCCATTTCCATTAGTTTCTTCATTAAGCAGATGATCTCCTCTAATTCCTTTGACAAGCCCTGATTTTTCCAAAAAGTCTTCACCCCAGTCCCAAAGATGCAAGATAATGTAAGTAGCAATACCTCCTATGAGACCATATGCTATAGAATATGTCAATGGCATCATTATCATTGTAATAAATGCAGGGATGGCTTGTCTCATATCATCCCATTTAATCTCCACCACAGATCTCATCATCAGAACTCCCACCAAGATCAATGGTGGCCCTACTGCCCATGCTGGAATTGATGCCAATAATGGCGTAAAGAAAAATGCCATAAAAAAATATCCTGCCACGATCAATGCTGTTAGGCCTGTTCGTCCACCTTCCCTGATCCCCGTCGATGATTCAACAAATGTGGTCACCGGAGAAGTTCCGAGAAGGGACCCTACTACAATCGATGCAGCATCCGACATGAATGCAAAGTATTGACCTTCAAAATCTCCATTAACATCAGTGAAACCTGCAAATTTAGCCATTGAATATAATGTCCCAGTGGTATCAAGTATGTCAACATATAAAAATGTGACCAGTGCTTCCCAGAAACTCCCTTTACTCATACCCTCAAAACTCAAGGCACCGGCTGTTTTCTCTATCACATGCACGTCGACCACCTTTCTAAAGTATTCATAAGAAGAATTTCCTGCCTCTGTGTATGGAAACGTTGTAACTGCTGTGTTACGAAACCACGAAATCACTGTTACGATAACTATACCATATATCATAGCCCCTTTTACATTTTTCACTAGACAATATGCAATTATCACAAAGCCGAGAATGCCTAGCCAAAATGTTGGACTCTCCATCCTTCCATTGAGACACATAATATCACTTGATATGGTGCCGTTTTGGATCAAACTAACGGTGCCATTAGCCATCGTTACAACGGGGGCTAGCATTGCACGAGAAGATCTTGGACAGGCTCCAATTGTTACCAATGTTGATGAACTATACCCAACAAGACCAATACCTTGATTATTTTGTAGCCCGATAAAGGCAAGGAACAAGCCAATTCCTGCTGAGCTACTGGTCCGGACCGGTTGTGGCACTAGTTTAGCTAGCTTGGCACGTAGCCCAATAGAAGAAATAAAGAGAAAAACTAACCCTTCAATGAAAATAGCTGTTAAGGCACTTTTGTATGGTACGTTGCCTGACCCATGAAACCCTACGACTGTATAGGCAAAATAAGCATTGGTGCCCATACCGGGTGCCAAAGCTAAAGGAAGATTAGCTAGAAGACCCATAATTAGACATCCTATTAAAGAAGAAGCTACGGTGGCTACAATAAGATCCTTACGTGTCTTTTGCAGGCAGTCTGCATAGCCACGGTTAACGGGGTCGAATTTACAAGATTCGTCAGGCTTGATGATTTGGTGAGTTGGAGCGGTGCAGTTTGCGAGAGGGATTGTGGGGTTTGAACACACCGTTATGCAATCTAATACACTGCATGTGCCACCGGAGTCAGCAAGGATGCTGGCGTTGACCGCTAGGATGTAGGCCATGGTGAGGAACGTGGCTGTCCCGGCTCGAACCTCCGTTGTGAAGGTGGTTTTCCTCTCGCTGAGTTTGAAACGTTTTCCAACTTGACTTTTCTCCATGAAAGCATTTAGCTGACTCAGGAGAGAGGAGGGTGGCGGTGGAGGAGTCGCCATTGCAGAACCTGAAGAGCTTTGTGTGACTTTAGCTTATATCAAAGAGGGCATAAAAAAAGAGAGCAAGAAATGTGGGAAGTGCGTGATTTGGAGAACTGGTAAGTATAGGAATGTGTTGGCATGAGGCCAGTTTTAATACTCTGATTAATTTCTTAATTTCAATAATTAAAATATAAACAACAATCTGAGATGCCAAATTGATTGGGGTCTGATGATACCTACATTATCTCTATTACTATTAGGATTAATAGGGTTTATTCTATGGGATTAGTGAGTGGGGTCAGTTAATTACTTAAATATTCAAAGCTAAAGCATGGTTGTCTGCCATTATTTGGTCTGCAATTTTTTTATATGATAAACTCTCTCTCTTTTGTTTTTCAAATAAAAAATGAGGGGCTTGGCAATTTGGAGGAACTATCGATGAAAAAGAGAAGTCGAAGTGACATGGAATTTTGTCTTTTTACTGTTTTTTTCCTTTGTTGATATGATAAAAATTGTCTATGTACTGTTTAGTTTCATGTAAGCATAATTCCTTCCTCCTTTCCATCTTGATGTGATGAATCTTTCAAAGCATTTATATACACAGCTTTAAAACTCAACTTGGGTCAAGGTTGAAGGGAGTATCAATTCTAAAAAATATATTTATTTTTAAAAAAAAAATTAAGCCCAGAATAACTGAGTTTTAGCTAAATAAAATTCAAGTCAATTTTTGTTTTTTATAAAGTTAAATAGTGTTTTTTTTAATTTAATCTGAATCAATTCAGTCCCTACATTAACTTGTTGTATCGATCCTAAATTTTAAAAATAATAATTCTTTTTATTTTATCTCAAGTTAAAAAAATATAAAAAAGATATGGTTTTCTTTCTAATTTGTATTGTAAAAAAAAAAAAAAAAAAACCTTCTTGGGGGAAGGGAGCAAGCAAAGGGAAGCACTCCATATATCATGCAACAGTTTAAAATTAAATAATGGAAAATCTCAAATTATTATGCCAATTATCCAACAATTCTTAACATACTTTTTTCCAAAAGTTTTTTTTTTAATCAATTAGGTTTCCGTCAAAATATTTATTAATGGATATCATAGAAATCGTTTATCAAACATTTTACATGACAGGTTGGGTTGCTTTGCAGCTTGGAGACATAAATTTTATTTAACTCACTTAAATAATAAGTGAGTATCGGTTGTGCCACCGCGTGATAAGTGGTCTGTCGACAAATTCTATGATGTATCATTTATAATGAAGGATTTGGTTGGTAATATATTGGGAAATTAATTTAAAATTTTCAATAACGAATGCTAACAAAAGGTCTTGATTAAGGGATTTTTAATTCTTTTTGAGAACAAAATTGAGAAAAAGTTGTTCTTTGGGAAGTATTAGTGGATAATATATTGGGAAATTAATTTAGAAATTTTCCAATTTAATTTTATACATGATTAAGTTCTAAATAATATGGAATGAATTTGTATACTTTCTAATTAGATTAAAGGTTTAAGGATTGAACTTTTATACTTTTAGAGTAATATATTTGAGGTTCTACTGACTGCATGTACAATGCAAAATCGTACACATTTATCTATAAATTCAATTATTTTTTTAGTTATGTGTTTATATATGTCTTTGATTCAAAAATTAAATTATAATATTTATTAGATATAAAAATCGAACTAACATGAATATATTGATGCAAAAAAAAAATCATGGTATAAAAAGACAGAATAACCGAAAAGCTTTTAAAAACATGTACGAGAGTTTATTTGATTTTATTTTAAAAAACACTAAAATATTTACATATTTTGACTCAGGAGTTTAAAATTAATAGCATTTTACTATAAAAAGCAAAACGCTCCTAGGTAAAAGATAATCTATTTTTTTTTATTTTAGCGTTAAATTAATGGTTTTACCGTGCAATAAAAAATGAAATGAAATGATAATATTATTATAATCTGATTTTTAATATTTTTTTGTATTTTTTTTAAAACTCTATTTAAGTCCTTTTAGTATTTTTCTTATTTTTTTTCAAATTTTAATATAATAATAATAAACAATTAGGAGACAAATCTAAAAACAATTAGGATAATTAATGGGAATGACAAAGATAAATTTAAATTTCTATCCTGAGAACAAATACCGTATATATACCAACATTGATATATACAGAATAAAGCAGCAACAATTCTTGCTTCCACATAAAGTGACTGATGTCTAATTAATATATATATATATATCTTAGCTTGGCAGGTGGAGACCCACGCTTATTTTACTTTTTAAATAAAAGAGAGTGCATGGATGGATTAGAAGCTGGAAGACACTTTAATTTAGAAGTTACAGTGTATTATTGAGATAATTGTATGGTATTAATTTACAAGTAAATTGCACGAACCCAGACATGTCATATCAGTAGTGGAATTGGTGGTCCTTAACTTTTTAAGTTGTAGGACCCTTTTAATGGGTTGTAGAACCATGCAACACTTGAGAGGTTCATCTGAATGAGAACAGATTGATTGTTCTATGATTTATTAATTTGAGATTTGATTTAGGTCGGGTTTGATTTTGAATTGATTCAGCTAAACTAGAGTAACTTGATAAAAAATAATAATTTTTATCAACAGCAAAATTTTTTTAGTTTTTTTATTAATATCCAAAACGAAGTTGTTTTAAATAAAAAATAAATAAAAATAAACTTTAAATAAACAATCTGGATATAATATTTGCTAATTCCCAAGATTTATTTGTCCAGCTTATAACTCAAGTACTTTGAATCAAATCATGGATCAGGTCAAGTCTTATCTTTCAACGCGGGTTAGAGAATTATCTAATTATATGTATAATAATTGCAACATGAATTCCTATCTTAATATGGAAAAAAAGTTGGCACAAACATGGGATTAGTTTCTTGAAATATCCAACCCATTAGGAATCATTTACATGCATGCAAGTTCTTTCAATTTGAATTAAACTCCATAAGTTAGGGCTAATGTTATATACACACACACACACACACACACACACATATATATATGTGCCCCTTCCACTTTCGTTTAGTAGATATGCAGTCAAGGATTCTATTTTATTTTATTTTATTGAGAGAAAATTAAAGCTGTAATCAACAGCTTGAACCTTCACGTTTGGTAATGGGCTTCACGTTGGTATCATCACCAAAAAGTT